>NC_051848.1:12371576-12537467 GCF_002237135.1 Teleopsis dalmanni
ATCTCCGTGCGCTTGAAAGGATTTTGATTGGAATTATTTTATTGCTTTTTTATAAGTCGACCATAGAAATTTATTTATTTTTTTTTGCAATATTTGATAGAAAATGTGTTTTTGTGGGTTTCTGCAAAGATTACATTATTCAAACAGAATAAATGTATCTACACACATAAAATCAGTATTGCGTATTATTACTTAAAAAAATTGAGTAATCAGTTTTACTATTTTGGATTCGAAATGCTTTGAAAATTTTACACTGATAAACACAGAGTATATGTGTCACTGACGAAATGAAACATACTATATGACACCAAATGTCATGGAAAATTTTCCATCTACCATGGTTATGAAGCCTTGTTCGTTGGAAGTAAATACCCACTGTTCTCCGTTGTCCATAAATAAATCGTGTGAGTTCAAATTTGTACTAATTCAGTACAAAAGAAATATGTAGCTATACTTTGAAAACTTTTCACAGTTTAGTGAGAAGACGTGGTCTATTACAATTAAAACCAACACCTATTGTTAGTACTAACAACAATGACTTAACTGAAATATTTATATAATTATTAATATGAATTAAAGAAAATTTTTTTTGAAAATTCGATACCAACAAAAGTTAAGGTCCTTCAAATAAGTAGCCAAATTAAAAATCGTACAGATTAGAAAGTCCACAAGCACACATATGCAACCATTACATAAACATAACTATGTTTCCCAAATATACCATTGAATCAGCCATTAAGTAATACACAGTTACTTAATACACAGTTTAATTTAACTAAATTATTATATCACTATGCTCCTATGCTCCTCCTAGAAGTTAAAGGATTAAATACTCGTATATATATATATTATATCACTTAATAATTTTTACTTGTATTTCTATACAACTATTATATATAGAACTCAGATCAATAAGAACTCCGATTTTAGTTTATAAATAAAATTGTTTCAGTATATTGCTTACTTTTTAGTTCCGGCTATAGCACTATTAACATTCGTATGTTGAAATTCATAACAAATGAGGCTTGATCGCTACATCAACCGTATGTTCTTTACTTTTTCGGATGGACGTTGCCAATGATTTGTTTCATCATTCTATCAATAACATATCTGACTGAATCTTAATTATTGTTTTCTATTTTAGCGTTATAAGACATACAAATCCATTATTTTTATTCTATTAGTATTTTAAAAAGTTAAGTTAGAATTAGCCATACATACATTATTATTATTATTGTCTGCGCCACAAAGTAGGCTATGGTTTAATATTGATTTTATGAAGTAAATGTGCTGCACGCTAATTATGTGTTTCGTCTAATCCATGATTAAAAAGATTTAACACAAATCGGTTAACTTATTTTGATGGTATAGTTTCTATTCTATTTTTCTTTATTGTAAGTAATCTATTTGTAAAAAATCATATATGTGTAAAGTTTTTTGTTGAGCTAAGAGTAAGGTAAAATATTCACTCATTATGTTAATTATTTATGGAGTATGAGGTAAAACATTTTTCTGCACCACTTTTTTTACTCCGACTCGTCCTCTTATAAATCATTAAAAAAATATATCAACTATTAGACGATAAAGGATCAAGTAGTGAAAATTCCATTGCAATTATAAAGCGTAGATGTTATAGTTATTAAGATTAATATTGTTAGAAATCCAAGTTTATCTAAGCAAGAGTGTGGTGAATGTAGTTATCACCATTCTTTAATGGTGCTCTACTTTAGATACATATTTTCGAAACAAAGTCATAATTTTTTAAATTTTATTAAGTATTTTATAAATGCAATTTAACGTTTCAGCACAAAAAGTATAGTAAATGAAAACAAAACAAATTATTTTCTGTTAACAAAACAAATCTTTTCAACGACTTGGCAACAATGTCACTACATATACCTATTCGTTTGCAGTTGCAAAACTTTTTGTTTTTCTGGAAACCGTCTTATGTGCAAAAATTATGTCCATTTAGAGATGCAGAAGTGATGCTGATTCCAGCATTTGAGTAATATACTCCTCTGGAAATAGAACCGTCTGCCCTGTAGTATGATGCAGATGCTTCAACAGTTATGAGAGGGCATTACGAGTACTGAAAAAGCAAATTCTTGGGATTTATGGCTCAGTAAGCATTGTTAGCCTGTGTTGAATTAGGTGCAACGACAAGCTGTCCAAATTGACATCAAAATTCGGGGGCGGTCTATTAGTCATATGGTAGGACAGCTTAAAACTTTTCTTAATCGATAGTCGCTGTTAAAAAACGCGATGACATATGTATGTACCTATATCGATATTTTTGGTGAGATATTCAGTTAAAAATTGATTTAAAGGCACTCTATACTAACAACTAGTAAAGGCTGCGTCTACGTCCCGCAGTCACTAGACGAGTTCGACGATCACGGCAACAACAACACCCAACTTGCGAAAATAAGTTCCTGATCAGACAAGCTGATGGTGACTAGCCCACATGGCCAAGGATTATACATGTATGTAAATAATAACTAAGTAAGAAAGTATAATTTTTCAAACTTAAGGTGACACTATAGAACAAAGACTCCATTTGCTTATAATATTGATATAATAGATAGTCAGAATAATTAAATTATACTGTAAGTTACTTGTCCTTTAACAGTGTTACTTCTTAAAAATTAAACAATAAAAAAAATGGTGGTTTCTACATTTTAATTATAAAAATTAAATTAAAAGCAAATTTTTTTTTCACAATATTCATCCCATCCTGCACTGTATGGCTAATTGAGTTACCAGGCCATTAAAAAAACCAATTAATAATGATCTTATTATATTATATTTAACAGCGGTCAAAGCTTGAGGTAATTGCTATTTTCATGTAATTTGCATACAATTCCCACTTGAGTGGCAACACTGAACAGACCTTACAGTGTGCAATAATTTCAACTGCTACGCACATAGCCATAACGACATGAAGCCAATTACGTGCATCCTACACTTTCCTAAAAAAAGACAAATAATACAAATGAAACAAATAATAAAGCAAATTATTTTCTCATTTAAATCAAAGGTGAATTGAGAGAGTAATGAGTATTGTCGACTTTTTTTACTTTTCTCAATGTTAGCCAATGCTTTTGAACTATGCAAGTCTATTCAGCAGCGGTGAGAGCAAGGCTATAACTGACTGCCTTCAATGTGTCAATATAAATTCATGTGTTAGTTTGTCTGTTGCTTGTGTGGAGTCGTACTAATAACAAAATTAATTTCCTAAAAAATTCCAATTATAAAGAAGGGACAAAAATACCGTAATTCATACATGTGTTGCCCGGCAAGGTCATGAAAACAATATAAACATGAGATGGAAACGATAACATAGCAAACAAACCAAAAAACAATTTTAATCGTTTGCACGGCGATTTTGTGCCGCATTGTAGTTGTTGCTGTTATAAGTGTGCAAATGCACATACATATGTATGTATGTACATAGAAATGTTTACAGAAAGTTAAAATGGAATTGTTGCACTTAGAGCGTCCTGCACGCATATTGCCCTTATGGTGCATTATTTGCTTTAACTTTTTACTTTTTATAATTCAAATAATAACAAATACAATTCACTCTTTTGCGTTATTTATACAACGAACGATTTTATATATAAATTGTATGTATTTGTTGTTATCTTTAAGAAACAACAAAGAGTTCGGCATACATAAGTGCATGTGTGCATGCGAAACGCATTGAGCTTATGTGCATAGGCATTTTGTGTGTCCACCCCCTCTTGAAAAATGTACATGTTTATTTTTGTTTAGAATTTTTATATTGTTTTGTCTTTTTTTATCATTAAGTTGAACTGAATTTTCATCACTAATTTATTTTCTGTATTATTTGTCATATTCTTTGTTTCACATAATTTTGTTTATTGTTTTTTTTTGCCTTTTTATTTTTTTTGGAATGATTACATTTTTATTTAAAGCTTTTGGTGTTTTGGTGTTTTTGTAAATCTTTAGTTTTTTATCTGCCGTTTTTTTTCTATGTTTTTGTATTGTATTATTTTGTATATTGTATTTTGCCGGTTGCACAAATACTGGTGCTGTGTGTGTTCAGTTTTGTTATTGCTTTTTCGCTCCAAATGTGGAACTTGTTTACTTGTTACAAAGTGTTGTTGTTGGCGTTGTTGGCTTTGTTGTTGTTGTTTGCACAGTTATGGAATTGGAATCACAGTTTCTTTGCTTGCTTTTGTGGTTGCATTCGAGTTGGTTGTGCTGTTTGCAAACAGTTTCGCGTTAGTAATCAATTTGAGTAGGTGAATACGTCGCTTGTCGGTCCCGGGTTGTGTTAGTCGTCTATTGCTTGGCCCTCGACGTTTACGTGATGTAGTTTACTGTTTTGCGGAAGTTTTTTTTTCCTCGATGTAGTTTTGTAAGCGAATTTTTTAGTGTTTCATATCATTTATTCATATTTTTTTTTATTAATCAATTAGTTTTTTAAGTTAACATAAGTTAAAATGCAATAAATAAAAAAATATTTCTAAATTTAAAAAAATGTTAGAAAGAAAAACAAAAGTGTTTTCATGCACAAAAAATAAAATTATTTAATATAAAAATAGCGAAAAACATTTTTTTGTGTTGCAGAAATTTTAAAAAAAATAGAAAAATAACACCAAATTATTACAAAAATAAATATAATTAAGAAAATGTAATTTTCAAAAAAAAAAAAGTGAAATTGTGTTTAAAAATCCGTTAACCAAAATGTCAACAGCTGATTGCGTGCGTACCATTGTGCGTTGTTCCCACCAAATCCAAATCCATGAAGTGCAATGAAATCCACAAAAATTTGTTGCACGCCAAACGGAACGCAGCAATTTGGTTCGTGGAGCAATGGCCTCCCCTCACCACAACAACAAATAAGTTATAAAACGTGTAAACGTGTAAATAATGGCAATATATATTTACAAAAAAAACCTTAAAAAGTGTGTAATTCTCGTATTACAAATTATAAAAATGCAAAAAAAAAACAAATAACTTTATGTTTTTGCCAATCAAAACAAAGCGATTTCACCAAATATTTCCAACCAACGTTTTTAATTTCTTTACTTTTTAAATACCAGAAAATTTGTTTCTGTGTCACGTGCCAAATTTGTATAAACTTGGATCGCTGCGTTTATGCCGGAACATTTGGGGTTGCATGTCAACCAGAACCCTTTTTACCTGAACATTGCAGTAATGCATGCAACATAATAAATTTATTTTAACTTTACTTATACTTTTAGTTTCACATAACTAAATACTTTTTTATAAAATTATTTTATAAATTAATAAATGTTTGTTTTTTAAATAGTTAGAAAGAGAAAAGGGTTTCAATGCTACGAACTCAACATTTTTCAGGATCACATAATTTTATATGCAAATTATTCTTACTTTATATATAGTAGTGTAGAACGAATTTAAATTTTTTGTATGTATTGATACTTGATTTAGTTACGAACCCCTTTTCAGAAAGCCTTATCAACTAGTATGTATTTGTCGTCATCTGGTTAACATAGTTTGAGCAAATATTATGTTTATCTTACTAAATTTCTGATACTTCTTAGGTAGTTCCTCTGGCTACACTTCGCTCAGTTTTGCTTAGTTGCAAAATGTCTGTATTCTACAAACACATTTTCAAACATCCCGTACATCCAGCCCAGTTAGTGGTTTTGCAACTTCATCACTCCATCGAATATACTACTTTCCTTAATGTCTTCATCTTTAGACTGCCGTTTCAAACACTTCCTTCACTGAAGCATCACTTTCACTACTCATGACAGCTAGCTTAGTCACTAGATGTTAATGCACTAAATAATGTTAATGTCGCCACGTAAAAATATCATTGTCGTTATTCGAATCCGGTTCATTTGGTTATATAACATATTGTCTAAGCATAGAAGAACAAAGATATTATGCGCAATATTTTCTGAGGACTTCTGTGCCACTCACAGAATTACAGGTTGGATTGTAATGTATAAAATATATGGCTTTTTGTTTTGCATTCAGTTTCCTACTGAGTTTGTGGTAGTATCTATGGATAATGTTAATTTTCTTTGAGATGTTTAGGCTGATATCAATTGTTGTTTTTGGTCATCACTAGTAATAGGCAACATATATGTTCATACTCTTTCTATACGACCAAAGCTAACAATGAAATAGCGATGTTATTAGTGCAAGCAAATTGTTATATACGTCAGTGTATAAATGTGTCTTTATAATAAGCACGTGCCAGATGCAGAATCACTTCCGTAAAGTTGATGGAATATAAAGTACGCTTCACTTTTGTGTCCTTAAACATCATTCAGAAATATATTTAAATAGTATTTAAGATAACTGGTTATCACAACAAGCTATATAGCCTTTAGGGTTCTCGGATGCTCAACATTGGCTGAAGTCAATTTTTTTAAATCTAGTTGTAAGATGATTAGATAATCACATATCCATATATACCCATCGCATGTGAGAAGCGTTATGTTTTTGTAAATCTGACAGGTTTTAAAACAATTTGGGTCAAATTTATATTTTGTTTCTCTTTTTCTATTTTATATAGAGCCATCAGAAGTCATTGTTTGAAGCTATAATCCATCAAAACCTAGACTCCATCATAACTAGCAGTTTTTTTTAAACTTAATTTATTACGTAAAATCTGTCAAAGTTATTCTGTTTTACTCATAGCTTGAATTTCAAAAACAACATGGGTAAGAAATTTATTACATATATGTATATATATCTGTTAGATAGATATTACAATAATTTTCTTGTTATGTCACTGTTTAGTGTATGATATATCTTTTCATAGCTTATGTATTAATTATTTATTTTTCATAGAATCAAAGAGATACAATTACAGAAATTAACACGAAAACAGTTTATAAGAACACATGTCACTTAGCTGTATTGATAGGCTTGGAAACTATAACAACCTAATGAATTACTTAATTATTTCCAATAAAATAAACTATTTAATACAAATCCATATAGCTATTTAATAATTGTTTCACTACAACTGTTTTAACAGGAATTTAAATACATTTTTAAAAACATTTCTAATAAAAACTATTCTAAAACAGATTTACGCATATACCACATATATAATATGGTTAGGCTGTCTCTTAGCTAATGAGAATATGAAACATATTATATATGTAATACTATTACTATATAATAATTCCATAAATGACTTATGTGTGTATTCACATATAGAAAAGAACATAATAGAATGAAAAGGTTCCATTAAATATCTTACTGATATCCATAATAATTGATATGTAATGATTCTAAGAATGTTAAGTATGCTAGGTATGATATTATCTTTATGGTGGTGTTTATATTATTATATTGTAGTACACAATATTATGTCCTACTGTTATATTTTTTGTAACACTCAACCTACATAAGCTGTAACTTTGTTTATTACAGCTATATGATATAAGATTATTTTCTCAGTTGAGATCACTAGATAGATCTTAAGTACCAACTTATTGAACTTCACAATTTAAACTTTTTCCTCTCATATTCTATTTGAGAGAAATGTGTTCCATATTTTCAGTTTAATCGTTTTAGAAAAATCACTTTATTATCTCAGATTAGATTTACTTCTATTACAATGCTTCGCTCATACAAAATTTGCTCTAACGACTAGGTATATCTTAGACTTATATTTAATTACTTGATTTCTGTGTCCAACTTTTCGGCAATAGGAGTTAAAGAAGGGGCACATGTAATATGTAGTAACCGGTGCCGTGTCTTGTACGTAATAAATTTATTAGTAAACTTGTTCCACAAATATATACATTTTTTTAAGTAATTAGTATTTATATAAATATAGGTATCCGCGAACTATTTATTTCTGTTTATCATATCTACGGAAATAGATTTTTAAGTAATATCTTTAAAACGATTATTTGTTCTATTTAAGAACGTGTTTGCTTACTCTAAAAAAATCGTTAAAAATAGTAACTAAAATAATTAATTAAAATTATAAATTATAAAATGATATTACTAAATTACCAAAAAACTTATCGCAAATAATAAACAAAATGAAATTACATTTATCGAAAATAAATTAAATGAAAAAAAAACATTCTTATCTGCAAATTTTAGTTAACTTTTTTTTTTGAAATTCTAAAACTTTATTGCATTAAAATTTCCAAACTGATAACAATTAAACTATTAAGGGGCGTCTTTAAAAGATTTGCTATTTGTTGGTTGATTGAATTGAACTATATATGATATTCAGCTGGGAGACTTGAGCTTTCGTTTCAAATTGTCATTCCTAGTAATAATAATAATTCTTCTCGAACTGTCTTTGTACTGTGCATAGATTACCCATAAGTAGTCTACATTTTCTTTTTCATTCTCTTGGAGAATGTATTGTAATGTCCCATTGAGTTTTTTGATTTCTATACTGAATCTTTGTAGTTCTTTACACGGTATTACACGGTATGGTGAGCATATTCGAAGAATTTTATATATACTGACGAAGCTACAAAGCCTTTGCTGTATTCATCTAATATGAATTATGTCTGACACCGTTATAACAACGTAGACAGTCTTACAGATCTTTCAATGCCCAGATTTTATGTAATTATATAAAGAAGTCAATCGATTTTTTGATTTTTGCCTCTATACCCTTTTCAGTTTCTCGACTTATCTTATAGTGCTTGGTTTGTTCGATTGGTGGTTAGTGAAGCATTTGAAGTCATCTATTACTCTTAAGTGATTTACCAATTCTTGCATTTTAAGTCGGTTCGGATTTAATTCTGTTTGAAAGATATAGCAGGTACTAAATGATCCCGCTTGGTTTATGTCGCCTTTTATAATTTGTGTCTGCATTTATGACTATAGGAAAAATTAGAGACGCATGTTATTTGTGCGTAATCCCTCTTAGTCAAATATAATTTTGTAGTCCCTTTTAAGTATTAGTTAAATTGACTTATTTATAGTGTTTTATATATATGGTATATTCAAGTTATACGACATATTTGTCGGAATTATCTGATTACCTTTGTTTGATAAATAATAAGAAATTTTTTATAGAAAATATCTAATAATTGGTAATAGTATATATCGAAATGTGTAATAATATTGATGTGAATACCCAACATATCCAAATGTAGATATAATTCATTTAAAATTAATTTAAAAATTTTAAAAATCTGAAAGTTTTGCTTTAGAAAATGTTAAAGACGTTATTAAATGCTTGGCACCAATGTTTTGCTTCATTCTTCTAGAATTAAATGACTGTTCCCATTATAAATATAAGTTTTAATCTAATCAGTATGCTTTACTCAGAGTCGATATTATTTTCAGTTCCACTGAAGAATTAGTCAATGTTTCTTATCAGAACTCTAAATACGAGTTAGACATTTGGGTATTTTAAAGTAAAATAAAAGTCACTAAATTAAATGCTGGCCAATATAATCAGTTTGGTGAAATATGACAGCTTGTTTGTATATTTTTTAATTGTAATTTCCATCTGTAAAGATACTGAATTTTTTCATTTTACTAGAGCGATTATGGTAAATTGAAAAAACGATCACTCTAATTGGACAGACGGCGCGACGCGTTACGGACCCGTTAAAATTTATATGAACGGAAGCATTCGTTTTCTAAAATTGGCGCGAATTCGTGCTAAAGTTTCCATTAAATATAAAATCCAAGAGCAAATAAAAATATAAACAAATTGTTTTTAATTTTGAATTTACAATTTGCAAAAATAATATAAAATACATATTTTTCTGCTAATAGAAGTGCAGATTATAAATTCAGATCGCGTCGCTTATATTTGCTTTCTGCAGCTCGTTAAGTCGGTGAATTTCAATTGCAGAAGGGTTTCCAAAGCCGGCCGTGGTGTGTATTGCGCTACAAAAGCTGAACTTATCATTAGTTCCATACATCAGTCCATCGTTTCTATTTAAGTTTAGTTGGTAGTTTTAAATATTCGATTCTGATAAATGTTGTGGGCCCCGTTTTCTTAATAATTTGCCAAAATGTTTACATGTTAAAATGTTAGATGTTTACACCACTTGACTGCGGTCCATATAGTCTATTAACATATGTTTTAAATGACAAAACTATTAAAGTTTTGTAAGATAAGAGATTTGTTTATAAATTGCTTATTGAAATTATTGCTGGATAAGATTCTAAATTTATATTAGAACTCTAATTGTACAATATGTTTATATTAATACATATACATAGTAATATTGAGGAAAATGTGATAATAGAAAGAGTACTATAAAAATATTGTAATTATCTGATTATCTGACTTTTTTAATTTATACAATATACAAGTTTTATTAAGATGTTTTAATTACCTTTTTAAGAACATTTCTATGCCATCACGATTCCTTCAACTTTAACAATTCAAGATTAGAAGAAAGGTTTTTTTATTAATAAATATCGCAAACTCCTTTCTTGGGAAAAGAAATTCAGATTTTTATTTTTAGATCATACTTATGTAAAAAAATGATTAGTTTGTTGTAATAAAATAAATTATAGAAAAGTATTTAGTTGTGTAAACCCTTTATATTTAATTTTCCCTGCGTTTTTAAAAGAAAAAAATTAGTAAAATACTAACATCACTAGTTCAACATGCTAGAGATACATATGTTGGATCAAGTTGTGAAATCGAAAAATGTTTGCGAAAATTTACAGGAATTATCACCAAAGACTATTAATAAAAATTATAATGTAACGAATACTATAAACTCAACTAAATTAGATATTACCACAACACTACCTTCATCAGCACCTATACATATACAACCACAGCAGCAGTGCTCTGCAATGCCGAATTTACTGGAACGACAAATGACTAACGGCAATATAAAGTCTTCTAGTCAAGGCTCATCGCCATCTGGGTATGTTCAAATTAATATTTTTTGTGGTTAATATTAAGATAAGCTTACCTAAAGTTGTTAATTCAAGTATATGTATTTTTAAGTGTTTTAAGAGAAAAATTACTCACCGCAAATATTTTTTTATATCCAGAAATTACAAAGCCCAATTAATCTTATAATTTGTAAATATCATGGCATGGTTTTTTGACCATCATACCCAACTTGTGTATGTAAGTATATATGTTTAGTGTTGACTAATATGTGGCACTAATTTTAGATGTAGAAACGTGACATTTATTTTGCATAAAACCTCTCTGCAATATATTACGAAGAACATTTATTTTGCTCTCTTTAGGCTTTCACATTAGGTAAAATTGCTGTTGTAAAGTGAAGCTTTATACTCTCTTAGATCGCAGTCTAACCAATTTATGCTCTTTGATTATTACAATGTAAAATCCCTTAAAGTGATTTAAAATTATTGGATATTGCGTAGGTTGCTTTTAGCATAATTTTATGATAAAAAGGCATCAGACATCTTTTATGTTTCTTTGCTTCAGTTACATTTACTATGGAGAATATAGATTTGACTCATTTATGTGGTGAAATGGTAGTAGTGTACCACGTTTGGTAGTCCCACCAAATACATAGCATTATCTTTCCTGTCAGCAATTTCGGGTTTCTTTCATCATTCTGACGAATGCTTTTAAATGTTATTTTTTTTTTTTAAATTCTTGAAGTGAAGAATTACACAGCTTTTATCTTATATATAATACTATGGTATGTATTTTATATAGTTGTTTCATAGCATTTCTTGTCGGAATCGAATTCACTAACGAGTTAATCACAGATTTAAAGGCTTAATACAGGAAGATCAGTGCTTAAAACAGAGTTTGAGCGAATTAGAAAATGAGACGATTCTCTGTGCTTTCAGGACAATAGATTAGAAAGTCTTAAAACGTTCCATTCAAAATGGTATAGTCACTTGATACAACCTTTAATATCCACTCAAGCACTTCTTTCGCTTGATGCCAACATTCTTCAAGAAAAATTTTTCGATGATCAATCTTACTACTTCGATAATCTTACTACTACTACTTCGTTCGATGCATCGAGTTCTTTGATATAGTTATACTCGCTTACTCTTCCCTTTGTTACTGTTTGTTTATATCTATTGCTTTTTATAGCGCTTAATTTACTTTTATTACGAACATTTATTTGATTTAAATGAAAAATTAATTAAACATTTATTGCAATTGTATAATAATTTTATTATTTTAACTAATTTGCCAATATTTAGGCAAGCGCATCAAACTGTGAAGGCGAAACGAGTTGCAGTTCGCCATAAACAGAAAACGAGTTTGTTTTTCCTTTTTGCTTTCTGTTGTTTTCTCAATGAGTTAATAATATTAAATAAAAAGTTGTACACAAGAGTAAACACGATTATTTCGCTTAGTTTATTTTTTTTCTCTACTCTTTTTTTTGCACGTTGTGAAGTCGTTATATCATTCATAAAACGAAACACGGTCTACGGTCTATGGACAAATTGGGCATTAATCCCATTCAAGAAAATCGTTCTGATTCGCTTTGGTATTTACGTTGCTGTCTGTCGGCAGTTTAATTGCCACTAAAAAAAGATATTTGGATCAACTGACAGTGGAAAGTAGACGTAGCACATGTCTTTGGAGACATGACATCAATAATTTCCGGTTTACAATTACTACAGAAATCGGAAGTAAGCACGGTAGCCTTTTAAAAAAGAATCATTCTGTATGTGTTAATGTTTGGGTTCTGTGTTATATTCATATCTCTCCTGATGAAATAAATGTGCTGTTTATATTCGCTTCACTTATGAGTCGACCTGTCTTTAATTTCATGAACCAGGTCGACTTTTCTGAAAATCGAACTCATGTCAGGAAGAGACTAAGAGTTCACCTACCTGAGTTTTTTTATTTTTTCCATATTTGAAAAATTGGAAATTTTAATCGATCGGAATTGAAAGTAATCTATGCAACTAATGAGTATATTGTGAACCTTGTAAAATCGTATTTTTTTCAGAAGATAAAAATAATTTAGTATGTCGTTGCATTAAGCGTATTTGTAATATACAATGTAACTCCCCCTTTTTTATTCATCACCGACCTATTAAGCATCGTGCGTATGTGAAGGCTATATGTATTAGTTTTAAATTCTAACAGGTATTGTAAAAATGTATCTAAAACATTTTGTAAATGTAATAAATGCTTTGATATTTTAATGTTTTATTTTGGTTTTTATAATATATTTTTTCTATAATTTTTTATTGGAATTTTTAGTAACTTGTCTTAAGATACGTTCTTTCCGAAAAATCATCAATAAAATTTATATCTCAGAACATAAAAACAAACATGCGTTTAACATTCTTTCACTTTCATTTAACAATAGATATTACAGTTCATAATTCTGCTTCACACCGAAAAAAATAGATTTCGATTTTGGATCTTATGTTTTTGGTTTTGGTTTTTACCTTGATTTCTTTTTTGTTCTGTTAGCGAAGATAACCAACTTTTTTTGTTTTTTAAATTCCTCAATTAACTTTGCTTCTGGATTTTGGTTTCTTTTTTATTTAAATATCTGAACGCTCTTTATTGCCATTAGCTGAAAGTAATTACTTCGAAGATTGGCCAAAAAATATGTTTGAAGAAAACCTATCAGCTCCACTTAGCATAACAAAAAAAGTTGGCCTAAAAATTTCGAATTAGCCTACTTCGCAAATATGTTTCGAATAACAGACTTCGAATTAGTACATAGTTTCCGCGAAACATTTAAATAGTTAGGTTTTGAGATAAGTGGAACTGATCGCAATAATTAATAAGATAATTCGCGGCTATTAAAGAAAATGGGCCATAATATGACATTTTGGTCAACTAAAAGTATAAATTATTATATGGATTGCAGGCATAGTTTATACTAAGAATAGACGAAGAGAATAGAGAATTTTTTTAATAAAAAAAATCTTATTAATTCAATAATAATATCAGTTGGTAAGTTAATTCATAACAACATGATCTAAACTAAGCCCTTATTTAAAGATTTGTCAAGAAGATTACACTTCATATATAGGCCATTTCGATAGTTTTATGTATGGCTTAGCATTATATATGATTTTAAAAAATTTATATAAAGAAAATTAGGTCGGAAGAATTGATAGGAAATACCATCTTTATAAGCCTACAATATTCGTTGAAAAATATCGTTGTAATGGGAATTTCAATCTTGCAGATTGTTTTAGCGAGTTTACCAACTACAATAACGTTCTTGAGAAGCCTTTCATATGGTCACTACAAAGGTTTGGGGTTTTCGATTGCTTATAAGATTTATGATGGACTTATAATTCTTTATGCTCTCCAGTCTAAAATATTTTGTTTGCATATTTGACAGCACCAAACATAGACACAATGTGTGATAGAAGATTGTATTTTCCACTATGTAGTAAATTATGTGCATGGCAGTATTTCTGCAGAAGAAACTATATAAAACTTTTGAGTTCCTGAAAAATGTGGAGTATCGACTGATTATTAAGAAAATCATTTCATTATTTCTACTCATTGTAAAACTGAATCAATACAAATTGTTATGTCATGGATTTATTTTTCTCTGAAGTGCGGAATCAGTTAATAAGCACAATATGCTCCTAGCGTATAAAAATGATCAAATTTACAAGTGATTTTTTTTTTCGGTATGTAGAAGGATAATGGCTACACACTGTCCAAGGTCCGGTGACCCGGAAGGTAAATGCTCGACTCACACGGACTATAGCCGATTCCCCTTATTCCTAGAGACTTAGTCATATCCTGGGACAACATTAGTATTATTTTGAGTTAAGGTCCATATTAGTCATTTTATACTTTTATCGGTTTGACCTGGTTCTAAGTGATTTCGGGTTATTATATAGAAATGTTGAAAGCATATGAAATGCTTAGCTAAAGACAACTGCTCTGTATATAGTTTGAGGTATTGTTTGTTAATATATCTTACATCCATCTACTATCAATCTACTATCTACTACCATATACTATCAAAAATATTATAACACATAACAGCAAACTTAAAAAGTGCTGTTTGATGTGCATTCCCAAATGGTAATATTCGTACTATTTGAATTTTTAGTGCTGTTTGGCAATTATTTTCTCTATTCTTTTCTCAATTCTTTTGGGTGAGTTTAATATTATTTTCGATCATTTTTCAAATGTTAATTAATTCTCAAGCGTCGAAACGTGGGTTTTTAAATACGATAGTCGTAAGAAGTCAACAACCTTCTTTCTGCTGGTTTAGATAAACTTGATATATAAATAGTAAACTCTCTCTTTTATCTTTCAAACCATTGGCTATCATTCATATGTAATTAATGTTTTTAATATATTTGATTAAGTACGTAGGAATATTTTCCTTACATTCTCTTAAAGAATATATGTATATAGGTATATATTGTGAGACGTTGGGACAGCGCATCGTTCAACAAGTGGCTCCATTGAAGTTAAGGATTAACCGAAGTAAACCACGAAACTATGTCGGTCCTTTTTCGATCTGCGATTCTCGGATGTCGTTATTGAGTTGGAACTGGTGTGGCATCTGTTCGCATTACTACATCAATAATTGTTAATGCGAGCAGTACATTTAGCTTGAGGTTGCCTGCCAAGTGATCACCAACCCAATGATGTCCTAATACAGTCTTCCTCCTACTTGCCAGTGCTGTATATGGCACAATATATGCACCGCTGTCTCCTTTTCTTCTAGACATAGTCTGCAAATGTCTTCCTCAACAAGAGTTATCTTTTTGAGGTGATACTTGAAGTTTTCATGTCAAATAATCAGTGAGGTCAGCTAGCTTAGAGTGCTCCGCGAATAGTTAAGCACTTTTATCGCTTCCCTGGGCAACGGTTTCGGCAACATGAGTTCTTGTATTTGTCTACAAGTGGTCATCTTTCTCTTAAAGAAAGTTTTATTGCGTTTAAAGGTTGAAGGTTTAGTTAAATTTTTATATTACAAATTTTTGTTCGTTTCTAGTAAGAATTCGTTTAAAGAATTTCTTAGATGTTAAGTTATTGTATTACTAAATTCTTCCAGTATTAATCTGTTCGTATTGACTTTTTAATTTCAATTAAGTTAAAAGGGGCAAATTGTGTAGAGAACACTTTCGATTGGCTTGATTTGACTATCCTTGACTTTGTTTCCGACAGTGGTCTTATCGATGGTTTTAATTATTTTCTCTAAAATATGAAATGAAAGGCTTTGCTAATTATTGTTTGGATCGATTTGCTCTTCTCTTTGTGTTTCGCAGATGTCGAAAATGTTTAATTTTGAATATTTCGGTGTTCAACGAAAACAATCAAAACTTTGGTTAATAAGCTTAAATTTGATATGCAAATAAAAATCGTTAGCTAAATACTTGGCATTGTGTCAAACACTATGTGATGTAAATCCCATTTGTTTGGTATAGAAATAAAAAAATATGAAGTATTGATAAATACAAACACTTCAAAGCAAAAATAAAGCTGAAATTAATAATGAATAAATCCGAGAGACATCAATTAAACAATTGCCTTTTTATCTGTGCTTCAGATACAAAAGAAACGCTCAAATAAAAACATAATCGCTTGACAATCGCTTGACAATCGCTTGCGCAGTCGCGCACTGCCAAAGCAGCACTAGTAATAGAAATGAATGGGGAATGTGAGCGAGTGCGGATATAAGGAAATGTCCCAAGTTCACGTATTGTATTGCATTGCTCAATCACTTCACACTCGTATTAATTGTCGTTTTATGGGTAATGCCACCGATATTTATGCAACATGCGTAACCGTTCGAATCTTTACGTGCCTAAAAGACTATCAAGTGGCACTCAAGTGCAGAGCGTGCGAGTGCTCCATATAAAGGGTTGAACAAATGTCGAGGCTTGTTTTGGAGACAAGTTCGATGGGTTTCGATTTGCGATCGTTGCATGAACTATTTTCTAAAAATTACTTAACAGCAATTCTTCTCCATCCGTCATTGCTCTGCAGATTATGTGTGAACATCTGCGAGCATTAGGAAGTCGCTGATGTTATGCGAGTGATATCGAATTTTGAAATGTGAACTCTTGTCTGCATCGTTTTGAGTTATGTCTGCTCCATGATAATTGAATACTTTAAAGATGTAAAATCCAAACGTTTAAAAAATTATTTATTACCAATTTACTTTCGAATGTCGTATATGGACGTACGTTAAACTGTTTGGTCTGCACCATCGCGACAAGTTGAGATGCTGCTTATCAATTTATATTGCTACATAGATATTTATACAATTATTTATAAATTATACAATATATATATTAGAAAATGTGAATGAAATTTTTTGGTTTAATAATTTCTATAAAGATTCCAGCTAAAAACAAAAGTTCACTTCAAAAAACATTTTTGAGTGTAGTTCATTATTCATTATAAATTTTCTCAAAATATATCAATATATGAAACTATGCTAGAGCATGCTTATTACTTTTTTGGATTGTAAAAATATTTTGTAATAAAAAAAAAAAAAACAATTTATTCGAAACATTTCTGTCCAATTCTTCATATAAAGCCTTTGCATTACCGATAAGTTGCTCTATCGTCGTTAAATATTTTTATGCAATTACGTCTACAGTACTTTGTGCTGGTAAATATGTTAAATGGAAAAGTAATTCGTAATGAAACTAAATAAAGTTTGACTTCAACATGGTGGTTAACACTTAACATTGGATAAAATCGGAGCTGAACGGCTGAACGGAAGCAGTTTATCAATGGATACGAAATACCTTATTCTCCTGTGATATTTACTAGTAAGAGATTCAAAAGTCTTTCTAGCTGAGTGAGGAGGGCAAAACTACTTTAGCAACCATTTTCCTATTGACTTTTCTTACGATTTAATATTTAGGGGCTCATTTCCATGATTTCACTCTGGAGAGCATTTTAAGCTTATTCGGCAGTGGCACACAATGCTCCAATAGGCTTAAGTGGATTCTTAGTATCGCGAGTGTAATCAACCTTCTTTATAATTTTTAACTCTCATCACTTTTATACCCAACTCGTATTGCAAAAATAGAAAGTACAAATTATCTTTCTTTTTGTTTGTTCAAAACTTTTATTAACATAATTTTATTTAGATATATAGATACATTTAAAGTACAAGTACAGATTAAAGGATAAAGTACATTTGTATATTTGGGTATACGTTTATTATCACAAAGATATTCATATTATTATTAAAGCAGAAATCTCCCCATTATATAAGAACTACGGTTGCCGTTTAATAATTTTTTTTCTGTGTCAAAATTGGTTCAAAAAAGTGGGATTTCTATGGAAAAATATATACAAAATGTACAGAAGTTATAAAACAGTACAAGTCTTTTTATCCATAACAATTTTATTATTTAAATTATCGGGCTATCTTTTATTGACATTACATACTGCATATCTTTTTTGTCAAATAGTTCTTTGCATTTAAGATCTTAAAATCAATTTCGATCGAAATTTTCTTTTAACTACTGCAGTTGCAAGAGTTTAACTATATCAATACAAAAATGATAATAGTTTTATAGTGCACAGTCTACAATCTATCACAAATCTATAAATAAATTTCATTGAATAATATAATAATATATACAATAAAGTACGCGCTTCAAAAAGGTACCATTTTCTAAAACGAGTACCAGAGTACCATATGGAAAAAAAAATATCAATAATATTCAACTTCTACATCTCTATATCTTTCTTTTTCTCCCATTTTCTATCTCTTGTCTCTTTTTGCCTCTTTTGTTGCTCTCATTTTTGCTCTCTTTCTCTCTTTATTTCTCTCTCCTTTCTCTCTCTGTTTTTTTATCTCTCTCTATATCTATCTCTCTTCTCCTTTAATTTCTTTATTTCACTCCCATTTTATCATATCATATATCCACGGTTGCCACTTGAAAATTTTTTTGTGTACCAAAATTGGTTTAAAAAGGTACCATTTCTGTAAAAAAAGGTCCAAAATTTTTTTGGACCTTTTTGTTTTCTTGTTCTGTGTTTTTTATAGTGTTATAAATGAACAAAATATAAAATAGTGCAAAGTTGCATTTATAAAAAAAATTAATTGGAAATATCCACAATAAAATTGCGTCGTCAAAAATGTACCAGTTTTTGAAAATGAGTACCAAACGAAAAAAAAAAAAAAAATGTACCAATTTTGGTACTAAAGTACCATAAGTGGCAACCGTGCATATATCTCTCTTCTTCTCACTCTTTCTTTATCGCATCATTCTTTCTCTCTCTTCTAATTCACTCTCACTTTTACTCAATCTCATTTTACACTGACTTTTTTTTTGCCTTATCTTTCTTTGACTCGCTATGACTCGCGAGTTTAGTTTTTGTGAACTTCTCTTCCATTCATTTTTGTGGTTTTATATTGCATTTGATCTAATCATTATATTAGCGAATTTTCTTTATTTTTTGCTATGGGAAAGGAACCAATGACGGAATGACCCCATATAGTGCCTTTTTCATATTTTCTAAATTTATCATTTGAAATGCAAAGAATTTGCTAATAGCCTTATATTTCGGTCAAGATATGGTCTAAAATAGTTAAGTAGTTTTTAAAATCTTATTTTATACATCTCAACTTATTATCCAGTATCCTAAATCTAAGAAAATTAAGATATTTTTAACCAACTGTTTTTGGATCTTGAAATGTGTTTATCACATTTGTAGATGATAACTAAAATAGATCACTGTATAAATTTTAACACCCATATTTTATAAAAACATTCATTTTTAATACTTTTTAATCCATATCTAACAGCACTTATTAATTGAATAATAATTAACGAATATCGATATCGGATTAAAATGTAATAATAATTAAAAATGAATAAGAATTGTTGATATGGTCTTCTCTTTATTTATATATAACTTTTTTCCTTTTACTTAATGATCCGTGTATGTCAGAACTCATTGACAAGGAAAGAAGGAAGAAATTAGACAACGCCATATGTGTCGCATTAAATATGTTTTTCGCTTTCACAAAAAGGATAAAAAGTCAAAGGCGCGCATTACATTGCAAGTCACAAGTTTGTGTCGGTCCTTTAATTTAATCCCTTGGGTGTTATCATTTACTAATTTCCAAAAACAAACGGCAAAAAGTTATGTTAATAAAAATGATACCCCAAAATTATTTTCTGAAAAGTAATTATTTTCACTCTTTTTTTTTGATTATTGTTATCTTTTATCTTTTGATGTTTCCGTTAAACCTATAGTTTATTGTATAGTGACAGAATTTATAATTGAAAAAAAATTAACTTTTATTAGAAATACGAGTGTTGATAACAATATATTTCCATATATTCGCTTTATCTTCCTTGCATGCTCTAACAAGGGTAGTGTATGGATTTCTACTAAAACTAACTAACTACTAAAACTGCGGTAAAAGAAATCTATAATTTTATAGGGAACATTGAAAAGTAGTCGAAGTACTTTTTAATTTTCTTCAACAGTACACACGCTTAGTACTCGTAGATAATTTCCAAAGAGCTCGTGTATTTTTCTATTTTAAAGTTCTTTCTACAATATTGATTTCTTAAACGTTCTTGTAGGCTTCATACTCATATTCCGACTGAGTTAAGCAAATTACATATCAAATGGCTACAGAATAATACATATGTATTAACGTAAGACTTTTAAATAAATCATAAAATGTCATATTTAGCTGCATAACTTGAAGTAAAGACCTGCTTTAGTACATCTTTTATGTAGAAAAATAACAATTACTTTGTGAATTTATCTTGAATTTAAAACTGTCGCAACATTATTTTCCGTATCCTTTCATTTGAGAGTTATACAGAGTTTTACTCTACACATATAAACATCAACGTCCCACCACTGAACATACACAATCACACGAGTGAACATACTTCCCCAAACATAGAAGAACGCGCACAACGCGAAAACCAACAACAACAACAGCAACAGCGACAATTCGCATGGAGACATTATTGTGAATTGGCATAATGGAGGCAGATTGTAAGCTCATAAGCTCTTGTCAAATACCACGTTACATAAATAAATAAACAAAAGCATACAAGCACACACACAGGCTTACAAACAAATTAACAAACGACCAAGCAACTTAATATATGCCGGTAGGGTGGGATGGAGGTAGGAACTGACAAAAAAAAAGCTTGGAATTAAGTTGACAGAACACATATGCATATGAGCACATAGGCACATTGGCACAACACCCGCTCCAAAAAGTATACATAACTCTAAATGACAACAACATATACCAGGAGTACTGCTGTATTGCAGTACTGTTCTGCAGTGTTCTGTACCGTTCTGTGCAGTGCTGTGCTGTGCAGTGCTGTGATTGCATTGCACTACCTCTCCCAACCCACCCGAGTGCAATCCAAACCTGAATCCTTTGGTGTGCAGTGATTTCACATACGCATGCAGTCCATACCAAGTTGTTGTTTGAATATTACAAGTATGACATCGCAAGAGGGGTGCAGGCAGATGTGCATGCAGTACTAGGGATGAGCGAAAAAAGGAAATCAAATAGGTTAACGCACTTTCTGATGTTGAAACGAGAAAAAGGTATTCATAAGAGTACATTTAATTGTGCGGAAATTCATCATTTTAATTTTCATTGAGAGTTTTAATATTAATTTCAAAACTTCATTGAAATTTCAACAGAAATTGGCTGCAGTCAAGTCCAAATTCTACAACCGTTCAGGTGAGTATTTTATGGTAGGTCAGGTATATTCTTTCATGTTGAAATCATAAAATTATGAATAATATTAATTTACCCAACCGAAAAGTTTGATGGCTAAATAAATACAATAGAATATGGTATATAGTATATGGTATATGAGATGTGATAATGTAGTGACATGATCGTTGTAGTTTAACAAGTCACCCGGGGACTCCATATAATCATTATCAATTTTTAATTTCAATTTTATTAATTTTCTTAAGAGGTGTTAGTATTTCATTGATTATATAGATTTATTCACTTCCAAATTCTGTTCTATATATAGAAATCGTTATGATGTATTGGAGCAAGGCATACATGCTATAAAGGTGTAATTATTTCCTATATCCATTGGGAATTCCTGGAATACTCCATATACTCATAATCAATTTGTGATTTCGATCCTTGAATTGCCAAATCGAATCTTAATTAGAAGTTAGTATTTTACTGATTATATCGGTGGGTCATGGATTGTTATTGCAATAGTTTCATTTACTTATAAACTTTTGTGTATCGCCATTCTATAAGTATTAATTTTTGCAATTTATTGAACGTGTCTTGGATACTATAATGGCATCATTAGTTCCTTTTTCCATTGCTATTTGATTTCGTGGAATTCCTGGAATACCCCATATACTCATCATCAATTTGTGATTTCGATCTTTATTATTTGCCTTAAGAGGTGTTAGTACATCACTGATTATATCGGTAGACCATAGATTGCTAACGCAATAGTTTTATTTTCTGTAATACTTATTTAGTGGGTCTCTCAATAAAATAAAACTAACAGATATGGAACGTATGACATTCAAAACTACTACAAGTAACTGCCGTATTAATATGGACAATCTTAAAAGTGTCGATGCTTTGAAAAGTAATGTTTATCCGAGCTATTATCTCAAATGTGCCAAAAAACCACCGAAAATTACCCCAATGCGATTCAGTGATCCACTGATCGGTGGAAGAAGTTTGAAAGATTTTGCACGTAATGGCAATATATTGGAAAAATATTTTGTGGAAATCTCACTCCGTTTTATATATACGTTTATTTTTAAATCCAGAAAACACTATATTATCTTAACAGTGCTTTTTAATAAAACCACTGTTTTCTATAACAATTATAACAATAATAAACTATCATATGAGTTACTTTTCATTACAGTCTATCTCGTTCTACTAGTTTAAAATATTTTTACTCCACTTAAAAACTAACGCCAGAATAAGAGATTCAATCCACCAGATGAATAGGACTGTCGTTTGATTACGAACGATTATGAATGATTATTTCAAGTTATATGTGATGAGTCATACTATTCTACATCAACTCAAATAGACAAATATGGTAGATCTCTTTAAATAGACATATTCTAAAAACATAAGCATAAAGTAATCACGTAACTTTGTCACACTCTGAGGCATATTCTATTAAAAAGGCATTAAATCTGATTAATTTTTCATGAAGCTCGTTTCTTGCTATATTAGTATGCCTGGAAATCTAAACTTCTCTTGTCTTGGAACTACTATCAGTTGAGTTTTAACTTAACCTCATGAACCAAACTTAAATTTTGTATTACCAATAATAATGGCTTTTACTATCTGATACATATGTACACTTTCACACTTTCATTTATATGTTGCTTGAAAAGGAGTAAACTATATATAATTACAACCTTAGCCAGGTCTTTTATTCATGAAAAAATCCTTTCTAAAATGATCTGATTCAAGTGCATCAGTCTCGTACATCAGGTGCGATTAGTACTCGGCCTGCTTTTGTTTACATCCATCTTCGAACTAGAATCGTTTGAAATTTTGCATTTCTGTTTCTTTTTTAGAAAAGTTTCCAATAAATATGTCTTATATTTTCAAAATAGTATTTAATGATAGAGACTTAAGTTATTTATTTTTTGGTTTCAATAATAATGGTTATTTGGTGTCCACAAATTTGTACACTGCCTGCATTAGACTTGGCATTTAAACAATAGGATAAACGCTGCATAGACACCAAGGATCAAATAATTCGGGTAAGGGTTGGGATTAATTAGCTGTGCTTATATTGAACACAGAACACAGAACACAGATCACATAAACACAGATGAAAAATAGGATTCCGAATTCGGTTGGTTTTGAACTCTTTTACTTCTTTAATGAAATCAACGCGCTTGTATGAGAATAATAAAATCCAGAGTGAATTATTTTTATGTAATTCCCCTTATTAATTCAAATAAAAATAAAACGTAAATAACAACCTAAAAATTATATGAAAATGTAATAAAATTTATTACAATTTATACGAGCATTGAATATTAATTTGAAGGAAAAAAAATGAATTTGAAAAAAAAACGAACCCCTAGTGTTGAGAACAATGGAATAGAAATAGAGAAAATTCAAATACGCGAGTTAGAACAAAAGGTGAAGTAGGATTTTCCGAATGCAAGCACAGGATAATTTAAAAGTAACAAAAATTAAAAAAAAAAAAAAATTCGAAAGAGAAAAAAGTACATATTCAAAAGTCACGGGGTGACAACACGTCTGCACATTTTAACACTTGAAAAAATTATCTACCCTTCTCGGTCCTCAGGCATTAGCGACACACAACGTCGGCAACGAAATTGAAGAGCGTTAATATTGTAATAAAAATCATTAAAATAATAAATTCAATAAAAATAAAGATAATTATAATAACATACAGCTTTCCATAAATAAAAGTGTAATGAGGACCAACTATTGGGTATGTCATAGGTGTCTTGAAAGAATCGTGAAGAATTAGGTCGTTACCGTTAAAGCTAGTGTTGTATTAAAAAGTGTTTAAGAATTAGTTATTTTATTTTTATAGAACTCACTAAAACTTAACAGTTCGTACTTCACTTTCCACCCTGAATCGCTTCTCATCCAAGCAGCTTTTGATAAGCGCATTTTTTCGAGGGCTTAGTCGAACAAATCATTTCATTAATTTGGAAATAAAAAACACAATTGCTTCTGCGATTTCCGGAATGACAATTTTTGTTGCTTTTGTTGTTTTCATGTAACAAGTTACTACCTACCCTCCCCTCCTAAATTCACATCAATCAAAATGTGCAAACCAAATATGAAATACAAGGGAGGAAACATGAGTTCTGGTTTGGTTTAGTATAAATACAGCTAGCCTACTTTTTCTCTATTTAGTCTGTAACTATTTCTAAATATTTATTTTATTTCCCCCTCCTCTTTCGACTGTTGCAATCTGCGATAGAGCTTTTTTATACAGCGGTTTATGGTTATGGATTTTGAAAACAATATATCTAAGTTATGACTCAATATTCCAGCCGTCCATAAAGGACAGACGGTGTAAGCTAGTTTATTATTATGTGGTGTATGTAGGTGTACATTATGTGTAAAGTTTTCGGAATTTGTAAATAAAAAATCATCATTTAATCAAAATTTTTTTTGTCGTCTTTAAAGGGCACCCTTTCAAGTACTATATAACTATATCAGCGACTGACCCAATAGTCTATAAATTCTTCGTAGACTGGTTATGGTACGAACTTCAACTCCATCAATGATTTATTTTTATTGTTACAATCGACTCCAAATGTCCTCTGAGGTAGGAAACTTAGTTTCGTGAGCAGAAAAAAAATTATATGGGGATATTATGAGAGAGGACGGATATATTCTTTTAGTTGTTTGGTGAAAACTATAGACCAATTTTAGACTTTAGCAATGATCTGTTCACCTTGCTAATTAATAAAACTCTAAAAATTTTCAATGTTAATAAACTTTTATTCAACTTTTTACAGAGAGAAAAATCGGAACGTTCTCCTCAATCAAAACAAAAAACTTAAAAATATTTGAAATTGAATTTTACTTTTTAAATTCAATAAATGCACAGCCAACTGGGTCGCCACAGTACCCCCTCCTAGCGATGGAGTACTAGCAACAACGCGACACCACAACTAAGTCGACAACACCACTCTTAATCCCGAAATTCCGCTAACCTTGCTGGGAAACGCACTACTCTACCAGCTCGTGTCACTTTCGGAATCGGCAACAGGGATTCACGCCTACAATCACCAGAAGTCACTAACTGATCACCATTCAACAACGCTGAAGGCTGACGCGTTTCTGGAACAACCTGTTCAAGATCATCACACGTTAAGTACGCCGCCTTCAACCTATCATTCGAAACAGTCACCTCTCTCCCACGGCAAACAATAACAGACGTCTTCTCACTACGACTCAGCACCTCAAATGGACCTTCGTAAGGCTGCTCAAGTGGAGCTCGAGCACGATCCACTCGAAAAAAACGTGCTTACAATTAATAACGTCACGCGGAACATACACAGATGGATGACAATGTCTTGTTGATTCAACGGATTTAACCTTAGCTAAAGCCCTTCGCAACGCCGACACAAAATCAGTCTCGGACGACTTCTGCTTGAAATCCGAAAGCATCTGCCCTGGAACACAAAGAGGATTTCCAAACAACATCTCTGAAGGACTAGCATTTAGGTCTAATTTCGGTGTCGTTCGCAATCCCAACAACACAAGCGGAAGAGACTGCGTCCAATTACTTGAGGAATGACATCGAATGGCTGCCTTCAATGTTCTATGGAAACGTTCAACCATGCCATTTGCTTGAGGATGATAAGCCGTGGTATGAAAGTGTTTCACTCCAAGCAATCTCGTCAGTTCCCGAAATACAGCAGACTCAAACTGCCGACCCAAATCAGTGGTAATAGCCTGCGGAGAACCAAAACTTGCCACCCAACCGTCGATAAAAGCCGCTGCAACTTCTTCTGCCGTAATGCCCGACAGAGGCACAGCAACAGGCCACCGAGAAAAACGATCGACGCAAGTCAAACAATAACGCTTCCCCTGAGACAAAGGCAATGGACCCACAATGTCAACATGAACATGCTGGAACCGACTATCAATATCAGCAAACGAACCAATTGGTGTTTTAGTATGCCGCTGAATCTTGGACTTCTGACACGCAATGCAACTACGCACAAACACAGCTACATCCTTAACCAAACCAAGCCAAACATACCTAGCCTGCACCAATTTCCGCGTTGCTCGAATACCAGGATGAGCCAAACCGTGGAGTTTTGAGAGTACCAGCTGCCGACAGTTTGCGGGAACAAAAGGACGAACACGACTGCCTGACACATCACAGTACAGTTCAATACTCGAATCCGGCAATCTCAACTTCTTCAACCCAACACCATCTTCAGACTGGCTCTTCAGCTGAGCGAGCAACTCTGCATCAGTCTTCTGCCCCTCAGCAATTAACTCAATAACATTTGCCTCCAACTGAACCGTAGCAACCCGAGACAAAGAGTCAGCCACCGTATTATCTGCACCAGCCAGATGACGAATATCAGTGCAATACTGACTAATAAACTCCAGCTGTCTTGCACGACGAGGAGATGCCTTCTCACTTATTTGCCTGAACGCAAACGTTAAAGGTTTGTGATCCGTAAAAATGACGAAATCACGTCCCTCTAATGCATACTTAAAATGCTGGACAGCTTGATAGATAGCAGTCAACTCACGATCATAAGCACTATACTTAGTCTGCGCTGGACTCAAACCTTTTGAATAAAATGCCAATGGCTGAGTCACACCTTTCACTACTTGTTGGAGAACAGCACCCACCGCAACGTCTGAAGCATCAGTCGTGAGCGTCAATTGTGCATCCAGAGCCATGAAGTTAAGCAACGTAGCTTGGGCAAGATCATTCTTGCAAGCCTCAAAAACCTCTACATCTTCTGGAGTCCAAGAAATTACCGACTTATCATTCTTGCGGTTACCTGGTGTAAGATGAAACAACCGCTGCTGATTCTGCACAGCGTTACGCAGAAACGGCCGATAAAAGTTCACCATGCCTAAGAATTGTCTAAGCTGTTTAACCGTTGCTGGCAGAGGAAAATCACGAACAGCTTGAACCTTACTCTCCGGAGGACGTAAACCCTTTGCACTAATAACGTGCCCAAGGAACTCGATCTCGGAACAGCCGAACTTACACTTGGCAAAATTCACAGTCAAACCAGTTTCTCTAAGTCGATCTAAAACCAGTCGCAAATGCATTCTGTGTTCTGCTTCATCTTTTGACGCAATTAAAATATCGTCGATGTACGCAAAAACGAAATTAAGATCACCTAGAGTCTCATTCATAAAACGCTGAAACGTCTGGGCAGCATTACGGAGACCGAAAGTCATAAAGCGAAACTCGAACAGGCCAAACGGAGTTGTAATAGCTGTCTTCGGAATGTCTGCCAGTGCAAGCGGTATCTGATGATACGCTTTCTGCAAATCTATCTTCGAAAACATAGTTTTACCATGAAGAATACTCGTCACATCATGAATGAACGGAATCGGATACCGATCAGGTTTAGTTTGCGCGTTGAGCATGCGATAATCGCCACACGGTCTCCAACTTCCATCGCCTTTGCGAACCATGTGAAGTGGACTTGCCCAACAGCTTTTCGAAGGTTGACAAATCCCTGTCTGGACTAAAAATTGGAATTCCTTCTTGGCTTCTTCAAGTTTGGCTCCAACTAAACGTCGGGGACGAGCAAATGACGGCGCACCAAATGTCTCGATGCAATGTTCAACCTTAGTAACTAAACCCATCCGATTTGCACTCATAATGCCTAAATCACGGTATTCATTAACCAGCTCAGCATAAGCTGAAACTGAACCACACACACGCACAGTATCTTCTTGAGACACAGCAGCCTTACCCTTCATCATCAAAGTCGTCTTCGAATCAACTAACCGCTTCCTTTTCAAATCCACTAACAAGTCATAGTGATTAAGGAAGTCGGCTCCAACAATAGGACAGCTAACATCCGCAATCACGAACGTCCACGGGAAATCTCTACGCAAACCCAAAGACAAAAGCAGTCGACGCTCGCCAAATGTTTGAATAGGCGTACCATTAGCGGCATATAAATTAACTGACGCAACACTGTTAGCCCTTTGCTTCCAACGACAGAACGACTTCGGTAAAACTGATATGTCCGCACCAGTATCAATGAGAAAAACGGTCGACGTGGCGGGATCTTTAATACTAAGTCGAGCTATACGAACACTAACCCCTTCTCGGCTCGACGACGTAGAAGGAGTGCCTAGTTTTTTGACTGATGAGAGCTTGCCACAAAACTACAGGGCTGCCGACAAGCATTAGCTCTATCACCAAACCTTTCGTGATACCAGCACCAATCTGGATGACTTCCTGGTCGGGAACGAGTTCGCCTACGTCTCCTCAATGACGATCGACTTTGCACCGACTCACTACGACGTAAATCCAAACGACTCAGACGCTGTTCGATTTGCTCAAGCCTTCGTAAAATCACAGCATTCTCAGAATAGGCTGGACAATCAGAGGCTGACGCTACAGCTATCTGTTGAAAATCACCCGCCTCACAAATACGATCTGCTAATTTCGCCAGTTCTGCTAGTGCCACGTTCGATGCCTGCAGAATAGCGCGCACTTGTGGTGGCAAACGCTTCAGCCAAAGAGACTTAAGGAACTCATCGCTCACCTTGTCTTTAGCTAACGCTGTCAACTCCGTTAGCAACTGTGTTGGGCGTCTATCACCAAGTTCAACTTCTGACAACAACCGTTGAATCTTCCGCTGCTCGCTCTCACTGTACCGCTCTATGATGCAAGCCTTTAAATTAGCGTATCTTCCAGTTTCAGGAGGATGAAGCACTGCATCACTTACATCGGCGATAACACTTGACTCAATCGCTGCTACAACCGTGTTGAATTGTGTGATGTCACTCGTAATGGCAGCTACTGCGAATTGCGCCTCGATCTGAGCAAACCAAATCTCCGGTCGCTCGTGCCAAAACGGTGGCACCTTCACTGCTACACGGTTTACGACACTTCCACTATCAGAAGCCATTACTACACCTTCGTCTGCAACTGACATCACAGCTCGATAATTAGATATTTAGCTCAGAAGTTAATATTTCTAAATTTAAACTTTTTCGAAATCACGTCGGGGTCACCAATTTAGCAATGATCTGTTCACCTTGCTAATTAATAAAACTCTAAAAATTTTCAATGTTAATAAACTTTTATTCAACTTTTTACAGAGAGAAAAATCGGAACGTTCTCCTCAATCAAAACAAAAAACTTAAAAATATTTGAAATTGAATTTTACTTTTTAAATTCAATAAATGCACAGCCAACTGGGTCGCCACAAGACTATAATTTCAAAAACAGCTTTTGGCATCATAACACAGTACTGTGCTACCAACTTACAGAAAAAAATTGTGAAGGTGCCTTATACGCGCGCTCTCAAATTTCGAACAATTTCTACATGAAATATAGTTAGTAAATAGAGAATTTTATAAATTAAATATGTGTTCACATCAAATTGAAAGAGTTTAACAGAAACTATTAAAACCAAATAGATATGGAAATATCACCATATTACTGCGATTCCTATCGAATTATTTATAAAGTCATTGTTGTTTGTGTTTCAACTTGGGGCTGGCTCCATTGGTTCCTTTGAAGTTTTGAGATTGGAAGAGTTTAGCAAAAGATTAATGAAAATAAGGATGTTGTAAATTGAATTCAGTGTATATATGAGGGTTCAAATTGTTATGTTGACTAAACTTGTGGATCCGAGCAATGCATCTTAAACTATAAAGGATTTTAATCTAATTTCTTTCCAAGCCTCCAACCTGCGAACACGTTTGGTATTTTGGTATAAATATTTCTGTTATATTCTTGTTATAGAATATATATAATATGTTCCTATATAATATCGGATACATTTAAATTATTTTATTACGAATATTAAAAAATACGGTTCTATGTATAGTGTGTCAAATGTGAATGGAAATTAAATTTACAAGTTCTTCACTCTCTATCTCTATGAAATCGTTTTGTATATCCTTTCATGTGATCTGCTTACAGGTCCCAGCGGGTTACAACTACAAGAAGACAATGATATATCATTATCGAGAAATTGGCAAAAATTATATTTATTGTATAATTTTGCACATAAAAACATAATGCGCTATTGCACAACTTAAAATAGTGATGAATAGGATAATAAAAAATATATACTACATATATGTTTTATCGTACTAGTATGAATCGTAATGATTGATAAGTTTATGTATTGACAGGTAGTAACTGATTGGGATTATCGTAATAACAATTTAATAACGGATATCATTCCCTTGCATTCTAAGTTCTCAGCGGCCGTCTAAAATCAGTTTTTGTGTTAAGAAACATTGATCATAACATATAAAATCATTATGTGTCGTACCGTGAGATTGAGGCTACATTAAACACTGGTTCCATCAGTATTACATATTATATGATCATTTATTATATGACCGTGAAAAATACTTATTCTTGTGAGACCCTACTTAATTTGTTTCAAGTTTAAACAAATACTCTTATGTTTTGCTGCAAAAAATACTCAAGAAATACATTTCCGGCGCATCAAATGACGTATATAACAAAGTCAAACAGGTGATACTTCATAGATTTGTAAGTATGAGCTTGAAATTAAACAGCAATCGACCATAGGGTTGTTCGATGATAGACCAGTCCCAACAAAAGTTGTCTGCACTTGAAGTACTACGCAATAATTGGTGATACTGATCTGTATTGTGATAATGTTACAGATAGGTGAATGTAGAATTGTCAGTTGGGTTGCCATTCCACAATTTGATGTTTGACAGAAGTTTTCAGAAAAATGAGAAAAATCAGTAACCAAAAAGTAATAATACTCCGAATTTACTTTGCAAGATCCCTCACATCGATTTAAAAACTGAAATTTTTTCACCACTAAAACATCAAATCAATAGATCATCTGTCGTACAGTTCTAATTCTGGCTACTTTTATTTCCGCACCGGGAACTTAATTTCATCCGAAATAAAAAAATCTTATAACAAATGGTTCGAACGCATGCAAAAGTGTGAGGATCATGGAGAAAAACATTTTAAAAAATTATAAAGTTATTTTTAATGACAAATTACTAAATAAGAAGTAAGTTTCTTTCTAGCAGCACTGGCATAGCGAGCATAATTAAAACGCAATGCACCATACTTTTTTTGCATCCTCCATGGATATTTATTAATATAATACATATATTTAGCATATTAGTCTATTTGGCGGCCTTTGCGAGTGACACTTAAAACATGATAGAGTCTCTACTCTCACTTATTACACCACTAATTAGTACAGATAAACCATAGCTAAAAGTCCATAGTTATACGTGTTTAACAGTACTCCTAACACACATATCAGTATAATGCGCAGATAACCGGACTGCAGATAAACCCTAAGAAATTCCTCCGGTATCAATTAAAGCTATACGTTTGGGGATAGTTTCTTCTTCGGGGGTATACGAGTAGAGTACGTTTCGATACGATTTATCAATAAGATACTATCATTTAGCGCTCAAACAAAATAAAGGCACGGTTTCAATTTTACAGTTGACAGTTGATTTTAATAAAAACTACATTTGTTTTAAATTACTTTTTCAATGTTTCAATTTTTGAATTACATTATATGTATCTTAATATAGTTTAGTTTTTGACATTTCAGCTTTTATAGTAATAAATTTTTATTTGCTAGTCAGCAATAACAACTAGACACGCTAAACTAGTTTTTTATAATAAAAAGTAAACTATCAACTTTAAACCTTAATATATCTAGAGAAATATAATCATTGTAACAAGTTAAACTATCAATTTTAAAACTTGATATATGGAGAGAAATGTAATCACTGTAACAAGTTAAACTATCAATTTTAAAACTTGATATATCGAGAGAAATGTATGTATTGCAATAACTAAACTATCAACTTTAAACTTGTACATATTGAGAGAAATTATTGTAACAAGTTAGACTATCAATTTTAAACCGTGTTATATCGAGTTAAATGTGATCATTGTAACAAGTTAAGTTATAAGTTTTAAACCTTATTATATCTAGAGAAATGTAAACATTATAAAAAGTTAACTATCAGGTTTAAATCTTGATATATCGAGTAGTAAGCTATATCAACATACATTGTAGTGGAAAATTGGTTGACAAGTCAATGTAATTTATAATTTAAAACGATATATAATATATAAAACTTTAATTTAAATTATAAATTAAATTTAACATTTAATACACAAATGTATGAAGTTGATCAAATTTTAGAAACAATAATAGACTTTTAGGGTTATCAGGTATTTGGACTTATATCAAAGCCATTTGTTTCTCAAGGCTACAAAGTGCCATTCTTCCCTCTTAACTGAAGTCACAACAATGAAAACAATAATTATACGCGATAATTTGTTGATTATAAATGATTTGTAATAAAACAAACTGTGTGAAGAACCGTACAAACACTTCGGCAATGCCAAATGTAGTTCTTCTTCTGGCAAATAGTTTCAATTATTTCTAATATCTCTTAATAGGTATTCTTCTTCCATGCTGTACTGTATCTTTCTATCAAAAAAGGACCAACAGAGGACAATTAAATAATTCCCTTCGAACTCGCAAGTCAAGTGTTTGCGTCTGCGCATGTTTCCTTGGTAGCTGATCCCTGTCATACTTGCATGCGCTACACTCTTCGGTATGAAGATCACGTTCGAGGCCATAATGTTTGTTGTGTTGCTGTTTGTTGGTTTGAAGAGAACTAGAGAACTGACGTGCAAGAAGATTGAGAGGCGACGAGAAAAATTTAATTTAGTATTGAAAAAGTAGTCTTAGTGGAGGGTTGGAGTTGCGCATTCGCTTAGTTCGCTTAGTTCGCTGAATTTGTACCGCAAAACGAAAGAACGACGTAGAAGTCGAACGTTAGTAACGGCAAAAAAATAAATGTGAAGCGAGAACTCAATAACAAAGAAACCGTCCCTTTAAATGATGAAAAATTAAGATAATTAATATATGATAACTTAGAAAACCAAAATCCTAATTTTGGCATAAAAACAAAAACAAAACAAAAAAAAGAACAAAACATAAAAGGATTTGTGTGAGATTTGCTTAGTTGCCCGGAAATTGCAACGTCAATGTGTTTTTCTTTTGTATCTCGGATTTTCAGTGTTTGTGGTGTTTGTGTTGTTAGTTTCGAGTACGGAATAAAGTGTTCAGAATTGATTTGAAATTTGTAATTTGAAATAAAATCAGTGGAAGGACAGGATCAGGACAAGCGAGAATCATTTACGTATTCGGTACCTGCTACATGCAATAACAGTGTTCCCTTACTTTATACTCCTTCAGCTTCTTCCTCTTCTTGTGAATTTCAGTAATTACTTATGTACATGCCACTAGTGAAGAGTGAAAATATTATCATAATAAAGCCATTGAAAAATCAAAAGAAAATCTCTAAAGTGAAGAAAAAAATGAAGTACACAAGTCACGTCGTCCCGAAGGAGTCCTACACATTTGTGGCCCGCAAAAGATACATGAAGAAGTTGCTGTACGTAGACAAATTCTTACCTAAATAATATAAAAAGAAAAAAATAACAACAAAATATTCTATGCTATTTAAATTTATTTTATTTACTATGTCAACTATATTCTTCTCATGTGGAAGGAACTATTCTCCTTAAGAGTAGGAGCAGGAGCAGTAAAATGCAGATTTCAGACTTACCTTAAGTGTTCCAAAGTGTTCTGTCAGATCGTGTTTATAATTGTGGAAAGGTGTTATCCTTGCCAAGCACAAAGCAAATTTTGCATGCCACTTGATTACGCCCCAAATTATGCAGTTTGTAGCGCGGGGAAGGACGTTTCATAATTTATGAATTCAACAAAATTTGCATTCATAACAAGCAAAACACAAAACACAAAACAAAAAACACAGAACAACAATTATTAAAGCAAAAAATAAACAACAAAAATATGCAAATTTTTTTTTTATGTCCTGTTTTTTGTGTTTTTGTCCTATATCCCCTTGTAGTCGCTGTAGTCCTTGTAGTCCTTATAGGATTGCTCAGATTCGCTGATCGTGTGCCACGAAATGAAAAAACGAATCCATTAATGTCGCTGGCATTTATTTATTAGGTCAGGAGGGATGCCATAAATTTAATAAAATGAAAATTTGCAAAATATTTGCAAAATAAAAAGGACTAACCAAACAGGATTTGCACGCCTAGAGCCCAGTAGATACGTGCTACGTAATCAGTAGATACGTGTGCCAAACCATAAATTAAAATAATTTTATGTATTAATTAAGTTTTTTTTTTTTTATATAGTTTTCTCATTTGGTTAGAGTTTTAAATGAAATCAATGCATCATTCGTTATTATCCTTGTGCACTTTTGGTTATACAAAAAAAAAAAAAACAAAAAACAAAACAAAAAAAATGATTGCTGTAATGTAATGAACTGAAATTAAAAATTTGCAAAATTCATCCTTCTGCATACTGAGATTCGCAGTACGTTTTAGGAAGACCACAAATATCGAGCTTCACCCCTTTTTCACTTCGTACATTGTTTGAGTAGATGAGTACCTCTGATGAGTGTTACGTCGGTCGTGCACCCCATACATGTCCTTCGCACCCTTTCGGACTTCGACTCCGTGCTTTTGCAAACTGCTCCGTATTGCAAGAGTCGTCTGCGTTTCAGAAAATGTCAAAATTAGTTGCAGTTTGCAAGGATTTTGAATGGTTATCAGTGATTTGGAACAGTGTTTAGTCGTTTTCGCTTAAATAGAGCCGCCTGTGATTTTTTACATCACACTATTTGTTATATGATCCTCATAGCTGATAATATATATTTACTTACATTTATTCCTAGTTTATGAATTTCATAACCCATAATGAATGGTTCATGCCATAACACATATTATTATTGTGGTGTAGAAGTCAGCGACAACATCAGGTTTGATTAGATTGTGAAGAGGATTTCATTTAATATACGTAAGTATATTTGATGACATTTCAATCATAAACTGATTATCATGTTACATAAATTCAGAATGGACATATGTAATGCACATGGGTTCTCCATAAAGGAAATTAAAACCTATAACTCTCCTCGGTATTTAATTGTAGAGTGTATTATAATTATTATTGATATGGAATGTGGCACTGAGACGATCAGGTCTATTGTGCCCCCTTCTGGGTTTAGGGTAAATCTCTAAATCCTGTTGCTTCGATAAAAAGTAGTGTAGAACCTACTTTAAAAAGTTTTATTGTCTCTTCCGTATGGGTAAACACTCCTAGGAGTCTATTCCGTATGTGCATTAGCGAAGAACATATGTGGCTGACTTTTCATTTTCTTCACATAATCCACAGTTTGCATTCATCTATCCACTAGTTTGGTAAGGTGGTATTTTAGTTTACAGAGTCCTGTTAACATTCCTGTGTTGATTCTAAATTTTTCTTTTGATAAGTCCATACAATGTTAGTGTTTCTTATTATTATCGGTACCAAATGTTAATGTAGTGTTGTTACTATTTCATTGGCGAACAAAAATAAGTTATGTTGTTATTATAATATCTATAGTTCTTTAAATATTCTTCTTAATTTTGGAATAGTACTTAAAAATTAAGTTTAAGTACTATTATATTAATAGGTAGCCTTTATATATTAACAACATTTCTATAACGAGCGTATTCAGATGTTGTGATATTACTTCAAATTATTTCCTGTAATAAAATGTATACATTAAAAAAGTGACGCTCTCATATCTTTTCCTAATAAAATATTGATATTGTTCTAGTAAATACCTATTGCAATATTACCAAATAAACGATAGTCTTTACATAAAGTTTCAAGCTTTTTTAATTAATAAAAGAAGAAACATTAATATCTATGAGATCTATTTAATTATCATTAAAAAAAATCTCTTTATATAGATTCGGGCTTTGTTAGCGAATATTAAAATAAAGATATGAGATTTATTTGTATTATTCTAATAGGAAGTCCCATAATTTAACCTGAATTGATAAAAGTGATCAACAAATTTTACAATATTTTTTGATTCAAGACTATAGACCGTATGTAATCTATTGCACTATCTCAAGATAGAGTCTCAAATTCAACCTGAAGAGAATAAAGTTTTTTTTAAAACTATTTTGAAGAACACCATGACATACGAGATCTATGCACTATCCTAAAAAGAGGCGTACTCATTTAGACTAAGAAATTTTCCAGAATTTCGGTTGCAGAACCAAATGAGCTGTTTGTTTTTGTATCCAAAAAATAGTTTATTTGAATCTATAGTTTAATAAACATAATAATGTGATCTGTATTCACATCATCAATTAAATGTGCATGTACGGTATTAACTGTTGATTACTGTCTTCCGAACTGATTTAAATGGAAAGGTCCTTCGCCCTGCTAATATAACAATATAATAATTCTTAACTACCGAAATACGTTTTGATAGATCTGTTATAACGAAAACAAGTGAATAGTAAATAGTAAGTAAGTATAGTAAATAACTGAATAGTAAATAGGAAGTCTTTCTAAGTCATGCATAGTTCCTCATATAATATATTACAACTGTTGTTGAGGAGTTCTGGACTTAGACTCAGAGAAAAATGTGATGAAAGTGAAAGAATATGATTGTTATGTATTATGATATTCTTATGTCTAACAGTCGTATGGACGATCCATTCAAAAGTTTTTAAATTTTTCTATTAAATATTTTTTCTGATATTGTTTTTTTCTGATTTTTTAACAAGATCGCATTTATTTATGTAATTAAATACATGCGGGTATATATTATGGATTTATTTTTGAATTTTTATGTTTTCAACTGTAATTCTTATACCAAAAAAAAAAAAAAAAGACAAAGAGTACTTATTTTTTTAATATAAATCTTTTTTCTATTGACCATTAATAGAAACGCAGTTGTGTCTCCATAAAAATAGAATGTTGTAGATTTTGCATGAAGTAAGCTTAGACAATTTCTTTTAGTACATGGACGGAAGATAGCCATTATGTATTTCCGGCAATGTTTTTGATGAATTAATTACTGAAGCTCAAGCCAAAATTATTACAAAAAAGAATTACATAATTTGTGGCCAACACGTTTACAGCTCTGCCTAAAATTTTCGACTTCCTCCAAAACTTTATGACGAAAAATTTCTATATTGAGAAAGTTGTAAACATTTTACTTTATGAAAAAAAAATTCTATGAAGTACTTAAAAGTCGTTCGCTTTATATAGGATATTATATTATTTCTAAGAAGAAAGTAACATTAAAAGCTTCAGTATCTATAAACAGTCTTTAGCATCTCTAATGTTGACTCTTACTCATAGGTATTTACTCATACAATAGACTTTCTATAAATACTTCCTGAATTAAATCTTGACGCTGAGCTTATAGTAAATATTATAGAATTTGATATATTAAAGTATTATTGATAATAATAATAATATTAATGATAATTGCTTTGTTTCGAACAAAGCTATTAATAATCATATTGTCTTAATCCATAAATATTTAAAGTCATATTTAAAGTCAATAAGCTCGAATCTACATATTAATAACACTGTTTTCGTAACTATAGAAAAAACACCTATAATAATATAAAGCTCTAGGAGTTTTAAGTGATCGGAGTAGGTTAATACGAATGCAAATTGTTAATATTAATATTATTAATGTGCAGTTCTAACTTATAATAAATAATATGGAATTTTGTTTTCTTTTCTTCTTATATGTTTACATTAAAAATCTCAGAAATCCGAAGAAAGTCTCAAATCTCAAAACTCATAAATCTTAAGTAGGACATGCATAAGTGTTATACCATAAGAAAGATGTAAGGTTCTGGGGGCTTGTTTTGGTTTCTTAAAATTATTCATTAATCCGTTAATAGTTATTAACTTGAATTTTGCTCTCATAAAAATGATGTTCCTGCTGTTAAAGTAGCGGGATATATTATGTCAATATGGTAACCTCTTGGGGCGGATGTTCTGTGTAGGTTTGAATCAATATCGTTTGTTTTGAAGAATTTGAAAATCATTTATGTTGATGAGTGATGACTTTAAAATTTATTTTTAGTACAGTAAATCCGCGTTGAAAGCTTAAAAATGCATTGAATTTCGTAGTCTCTGAACTCCTGTCTTCTCTTCTGCATAACTGCAACTAAAAGTGTAGACATTCAATCATAATTAGCAAAGAGTAGTAGGATTCTGTGACTCTATGTTGTAGGTTACAAAAACGGATTTTATATGTCCCACCAATCATATGTGGGTAGTCTCCTACTACCTGTACTTCGTTTTTCAAGAGTTGCACGCTTTTTGGAAGAATTAAAAGTGCTTTTATAAAGAACTATCTAGCACTTCAATATTTCGATGCTGAATTAAATATATCGCAATATTTTATAAACATGATCCTTTCATTGCTTTTTTTTCTGTTGTGTTCTCTATGAAAAAGTGCAACCCTAATAGTTAAAAATTTGTTAAAAAAGTTTCTACCTCTCCATAAACTACAGATACTTAAATTCTCTTCTGTCTCTCATGTCTGGTAGATTTTTACTCAATTTCAATAATTTTCTAAAGTGTTTGCAATTATTCTTTAGTGTTTTGCGATGGTTCGAAGCTATCAACGAAGGTGATCGTGACTTTCATGGTTTTTTTCTGTGCTCGAAATTTAAATTTTCAGGAAGGCATTGAGCCCAATGTCATAAAATTCGTTAAAAGATTTAGTCTCCACACTTTAATCAGACTATGAAAAAAATATAGGATGGATGATTTTTCATACTTTATTTTTTAAATCAATATAGAAACTTCTGGAGGGCTATTCCGGGTGGTACGCTCGGAATTGATTGATTTATAAAATTGATTATTTAAATATTTTAACTAATTTTGAAGCTTTTTTCTTTAATTGCCCTATTTAGAGTTATTGTTCTCTTCATTTTAATAAAAAAAACCACTTGTTACCTACAGTTTAATAACTTTCAGTATATTCCTTATGGGGCTAGTGTGATAGAATAGTGCATTAAAGTGCTGAACAGCTTCTCTTATTTTTGAATTATATTCAATTTTTAAATAATTAAATAAATGTTCCAAATTTGCAAGCTTTCTTCTGAAAATTACATTCTTATATTCAGGTTTGTTTAAAATAATTTCTTTATAAATTCTTTTTTTTTACGCTGAAAATACAAGTTTTCTTGGCCATGGCCAAACACTGCGTTGGTAAGATGTCTCTTACCATGTTAAGCATATCTTACCACCATAGAGGTGGGCGATCTGGTATTGTAATATTCTAAAGTTGTTGTTGCTATTGTTAACTTTGGATTTTATTGTAAAATTTGCTAATTGAGATTGCAACAAATTGTGGTAATAAAAAATCAGAACCATTTGTCGTCTTTTCGAACTCAAATCTGCAATCTTTGCAGATTTGACCGAGTAATTAAGTCGTTTCTTGTGTGGAGAAAAGTCAAGAATGAGCTCACGATGCAAGACTCTCACGCCACTTTTAATGGGTTTTTGTGGGTGTTAAATGGTTTTCGTTGTACTGCAGGTGACTCAAACTGAACAAATTGATTGTAGAGTGATTTGAATAAATAAAAGAAAGTTTATTGATTAAAGAAAGGAAAAGTAAGTTAGATAGCCAACTGTTATTTAGTTGAAGGCGAATTAATTTCTTGAAATACTGAAAAAGGTTAAAAAATTCATATTCTGTACTATATCTAGGAGCATCGCATACGGGTCTGTCTTAAATTATTTCAGACTATGTGTATTTTGAGTAAAGAAAGTCGAAGAAATTATTTTTCAAATTCGAATACTTTAGTAAGGTTGAAATACTGAAAATTCGAATACTGAAAAAGGTTAAAAAATTCATATTCTGTACTATATCTAGGAGCATCGCATACGGGTCTGTCTTAAATTATTTCAGACTATGTGTATTTTGAGTAAAGAAAGTCGAAGAAATTATTTTTCAAATTCGAATACTTTAGTAAGGTTGTCCAAATATAATTACTGAAAAAAAATAGCTGAAAGACTACAGCCGGGACTATAGAGAGTCATAAACTACTTTTTATATACTATATAGCCATCGCGAATAATATATATGCACTACGCTTGTTTTTATGAGGTACCTCGTACGAATACATATTACAAAATGTTTTCTCAAAATCAAATTCACACAACATATGTATTTTATCTACCATTCTTTTAAAACCCCATTACCCCATAAACCCCATTGAGTTTACATATTAGTGTTATATCGGTTTTATTGTGTGTCCAGCTCTTTGAGAGGTTATCATGTGTACAATATGTGAAAATATTGGTTTTACTACAAACATGTAATTAAGTCTATAAAGTTCAAGTTCTTATTTTTTATTTTATTTGTTTTTCTATAAAAGCAATTCCTATTAAAATTTTTTAATTTCGTGCATTAAAGTCTTTAACAACATAAATAATATTTGCAATTGGCAATAGCCAAATTTCAATAAATTAACAAGAAATTTTTGTTGTTATTTGTTCATTACTGTTCGAACCTTTCTAGTTTCTTTTCGTCATAAGACGCATCATATTCGAAAAAAAAAAATTAGCTACATAAATCATATTTATTTATTTAATTATGTAGAATTTTTGAGCTGACCATTCCACTGGATAGATTACTTTTGGCGATAAGCAGCACGATTTTGCAGATCATGTTACAGAACCATTTCTGAAAACAATATATTTTCTGAATAGTTGCTTTATTAACTTGTTGATTGTTACGACTATATAACATATAACACAGATCTGTCAACATCAAAAAACGATCATAACAAGTTCACCCATACAGGGAAAAAATAAATCGTTGCTTCTGGTTTTGTTCCGTGGGTCATTGATGGTAAAATGTTTGAAGAAGTATGGCTCGATCATATCAGCAGTCCATAAACAACACCAAACATTGCATTTGCAGCATACGTCTTGGCTCCTGATGTATCGAAATTGACTCTACTTTCCTTTCCAGAAATGAATTGAAATTACAGACACAGAAGTGAGCCTCAAAACTTCATGGAGTTATATTACATTTAATATTATTTGAAGATAGTCTAAGTTGACAGATTAATTAGCTGTTTAAGTGTTGCTGCTTGTATTCAAAAAGTACTTACTATAAGAAGATCATATATTAAATGTTACTTACTAACGAACGACGAGAATTTTTTCCTTATTAGTTTCTCATTATTTCTGAATATTCGTACTTACTTTCCTACATTTAGTGCCAGTGTTGCATATTACTGTGATGTGAATGGAAGGCATTTGAGAAACAAAACCATTTTTCTTAGAATTAGAGATATACGGTTTTATAAAGGATTATAAATAAATACAAATTTTATATAAGGAAAATTTCCACACAATTCGAGTTAATTTTCAAATCAGGGGTTAATTCTTACCGCAACTCCTTAAATGAATCTGGTTTTCCTCATAGTTCTTTAGAAACACTGTTCTTCCATTCAACCTTTATCACTAATTCAACGGAAAGCAATAAATAAAGTATAATTGAGAAACGAGAAAATTAAAATTTTCTTAAAAACGCATAACGAATTTATTTTCTACCTTTTTATCTCTTCCCTTTGCTGTTCGAGACGAGTAAAGAGGAGGAAAAAAAAACTTGTTTTTGTTTTTCTTTCACAATTTTCCTTATTTGAAGGAGTAAATCAACAGAAAACAAGTTTTGATTTTTCCTACTTGTTAAAGATACTCGCTTGGCGAGCCAAGACTGGCTTCCATTAAGAAGGGATCCATTAAGAAAAGCGTAAAGTTCATCTTCCTTCCCGTTTTAGTGTATAAAATTGATATAAAATTTTATTTAAATTTGTGAACCGAAACAGCTTGGGAAATCACAGTCAGAATGCATTTCAATCAAAATCTAACCGATTTCTTCTACAAAAAATATGAGGAGTATGTGCCATACTCTTATCGCACTCAATTATTCCATTCATTAGCGGATATTAATGACGGCGCGTTTCCACCCCATTTCCGCCGTCTCAATGCTGCTTTACAATGGTAAAGGACGATAAGCGAAAATTTATTATTCGTAGAGTTTTTTAAGATTTTTCTCATAGTGGCTAAGATCTTAGCTAAGATTTCCTTTCAATTTATTACTCTTATTATCTTCAACTTCATCGTAGTCGTCATCGTCATCGATCGTTTCTGCCTAACAATTACCGCCGCGAAATGCTTATCGTTAAAGGGTCAGAGGGTTCACGCAGACTCTTCGCTGTACAGTTAAGGATTTTATTCTTAACGAACAAAAAAAAAAAAAAAAAATAAACAAATGTTTTTGTTCCATTGTTGAGCTTTGTTTTCCCTGAAATTGTTTTCATACGTTCCTCTCCTGTCAGCAAGAAAATGCTATAAGCTTTTGTTTTGTTTAATTTTCACTACTTTTTTGACGTGAAAAGATCAGAATTTTATGCTGAACTGCACAGCATGATCAAAAGTTCAGTAATTAAAGGTATTTTTTTATGTATCCCAAACTTACTTGTAAAAGTTCTCTTTCCCCTTCCTCTTCTGTCAATATTTGTAACAGTTTTTCTTTCAAGCGACGAAATATTCGAAGACTATTTCGAAATATGTATAAGCCATTTCAGTTTTTCTGCTCGTTACTTTACTAGTTTAATAAGTATGCTTCATCTCTTTTCCTCTTCTATAGTTCTTCAACTTTCTCTTTCTATTTACCCTTCTATTGTCCGTCGTCGTTTTTATTGCCTTGTGTTGTTATGTTGGTTGATGTTTTTCGTCGACTTCATTGTTTCGCTGCCGTACGAAATATATGTGCGGCTCATGACCTATTATTATCCTGCAATGAACACATGATCCTCTGCAACTGTAACAATCTTATTCCAAACGAAATTGTGTACTTCATATCCAGTAAGATTTATGAAAACTATTCTGTTTTTCTATTTAAAAGTGGGAATTTTCGAATATGTTAGAATCAATTTCTGTATAATTTGAAAGTAGAAAAGTCTTCCGTAATTGTTCCCATGTCGGATAATTCTGTACTGATAGCCTTAAATATTGTATATATGATATACAATTATACGTGACTTTTGAATTATCATATCAATAATATATAGCGGATATGTCACTTCTTATAAGTGAAGTGTTATCTCTAAGTTATATATCAAGATAAGTGATACAGAGTTTAAATAAATTTAGTATAGCATAGGTATATTGAGTGGATCAGTGTTTGCCTTTTTCTATACATGCAAATTATAGAGTAATACGTCCCATCTGTGTAGAGCTTAAGTATTTATTTTCATAACAATAAGAGTGAAAACCATACATGCGAAGCCCATATATTAATTTCTATAATAATGAAAGTAAGCACCATAATATGAGACTATGAATCCCATATATTATATTTTTATAGTAATGAAAGTTAGAACTTCTGTATATAGATTGCAAAGATCAAAAATTTATTTGTATTACACAACATCTTCTGCGCATGAAGAATATTCCGTAATCTAAATCGATTGTAGATTAAGACCATTATTAACCTTTATACCTTGGTTTAAGTCTTCCGACCTCCTTCGATATTTTTTCTAACTATTCGAGTTAATAGATTACAGCAAGTCTTAGAGCTCCCAAGTTCTGATTATAATTATAGATATACTACCATATCTATAACCTTTAATCTATTTGATACTAATCTTGTTGATATATAAAAAATAATATATGGTAATTCAGTCATATCGTTAAGTGCATGATTACCAAAGACATTCGATCTGGTAACAGATTCAAGATGATTGATTCTGACATTGTCTTCAAAGATTAGATTATATCTCAGTGATACTACCAATTGCTCTATGGCCAAGGTGAGATAATGGTTAAAATTGACTTGTAAGAAGATGCTATAACATATACATGATCGGCTTAAAATAAAGAATAGTATGCAATATAGCATAGGAATATTTTTACAAGCTAGTGAATAAAAACTCACCAATGTTATATTACATCTCATTACTCATTTATAACTCATTATTCATTTATGAAAGTTCACTGCAATTCGCAGGGTTAAGTGCCACAATATTTCTACATGAAATTGTAAAATTTTCTACTAATAGATATATATAAAAATAAAATGTTGAAACTGAACTCGTTTGCGCCATGATTGTCAACGAAGACTAACAAATTAAAACATAATATATTCGAATCATATCGCATCTGGACTAAGATTTACTAAATTTTGACTCAAATAGGGACCATAATAGGATTAGTTCATAAAAACAAAATATATTTTAATATAATTTGAGTGGTTCTAAAATGCACTTGATCTACTTGTGTTGAAGAATTACAATTCGTATCAGCTTTGGTTCCGCTTTACATTAAATAGAAAAATTTATTTGTAGAATCTATATCAAGAAGTGATTTAATAGAAAACAGTTAATTATTAGGAAAGTTAGTTTTTCCGTCCATATGGAAACAGCATAGAGCAGATCTTGAGATTGCCTTACTGAGATACATTTATTGCTCAAGTGCACACCTGAAGCACTTGTCGATACACAAAACAAATGACTTATCACTCGGCTAATGGCATACATCTGACACAAATTACTTCCTTTGGATGAGAGCAATCCGCTGTGTCAATCTGGAAAGCTGAAGGTTCTTTCCTTTCCTTTCGGTTTGTTTTTTTGTTTTTTGCTGAATTAATTGCCAGTTTGCGGCGCTTGTCTTGATTAAGCGAAACGTTCCTCAAACAACAGCAACAAAAGTGAGAATTTTTAATTCATTTGTTCTGCACCGAGTCTGTCTTGTTTTGGATTATTTATTCGAATGATTTTCTTCTTGTGGGTAGCCAGTCAATTGTGAATGCAAATGCTGTGAGATTCTATTGTGGCACATTTCCCACACGTTTTGACGCTAATATTGGGCGCGAATCTGGAATTGTGTGGCTTTTTGGGCAGAAATTACAAAGTGAGATAGGCAAATTTTAGGAAATGTGTAATTTAATAAAATAGAATTCTGTCAGTAGAAATGTAGAATGTTAATATGTGACTTCCATAGCTTGTGCAGTTCAAGTTGGAAACTTATCTGAAGAAATCTCAAGCAGCGTCAAAACAAGTGCAACGAATTTAAATTGAAACCAAAGCGAAGTGCAGTACAATTGCAATTCCTCATTAATTTAATATAAAAAATGCTTGAGGAATGCATATAGGGTAGCACTGGCACATGGAATAAAATTGACTAATATTTAAGAACTCTCTGGCTTTATTAGGCTCATATGAATAACTTTTCTACAACGACTCTTCACTAGGTCAAGTTATTGAAAATCTTCAATAGTCTTCATCTTTGAATATGTTTATGTATTATTGTAAAAACGTACATGGTAAACAACTTTCAACCTAACCAAAAGTGACTTGTCCATCACAACCCAAAAATTGAGTATTTAATCGCATTAGTTTCAAAGTGCAAACAGTCTTAGTTGTGGAAGCTGTGGGTTCATAACTAAAATTATAACTTTAGAGTACTAATTTGGTATCGAACGAAGTCACAGAGAAGAACTTATTAAGAAAGCTTAAGGTTATATATTTATTTATGTATAGGAAGATTAAATGAGGTCTACTTTCAGCACTTCAAATTAGGATTATAAGCTAATAAGGTTCTGAGCTCCCAATAGAGCAGAGTAATGCGATTATAATAGATCAATATCTAGTTCTATATTTTCTATAGAAAATAGATATATATATATTTCAATTTCTATATTTCCATATTTCTATTTCTATATTTAAATTTCTTTGTTTGATCCTTTAATATCTTAAGGTTTCTCTCGAGGAATGTGATGGCAAACCGGGGAAAAATCGCTAATTGTGTTCAGTGGAAATATGTCTGCTGACCTGGTCCTGCAACCAGTCCTGCTTTTAGACTGAATTCTGATATCCTTTTTAAATTTCAGTCGTCGAAAAGTCTATCTCTTTCTGAACTTAAAGCGAAAAGAAAATTCATTTTACTGAAGTAGTAAGAAATCTATTGAATCCTTCTTATTAAAGCCCCATAAACAGCATTACTTAGCCTTACCTCACTTTATCATTAATGCCACTTATTCCTGATTTATGGATACTTGCACCTTTTCAGTCTATCCTTCGTTTCAATCTTTTTATCAGAATTTTACGAGTGTTCCATAAATGGATAAGATGGAAAATGCTATTGCAAATACAATGAATTTAAATGAAAAAATCAACACTCGTTTCATTTTCCTTATTTGTCAATAAATTTAGCAGGTAACCACAGTAACTCCGTCCATATCCTGTGCGCATAAAATTTTCTACTATTTTTCCTTATCACTTGCAGGTGCTGACTTTATGACATTGCCACGATGTCCTTCCCATTGCCGTTTCCATTCCTATTCCTCATTTTCTATTTGTGATAGCCAAACGTGGTTATCATTGAGTCCGTAACATTACACAATAATCGTAAAAATCTTGGTTAAAACAAATAAAAAATAAAAATAGTAAAAAGGACACAAACAAATAAAAAAAACCAAAAACAAACAATAACAAAACACTAAAGATGAGAAATCCGCTTAGAGATAAAATTTCAGCAAAACAGCTGCACTTTCTGGATGAAGCATAAATAACAAGTGAAGCATCCGAAGTGGAAGAAATGGGGTTCTCCTTCCTTTTATTGCCCACACTTTGTTTTCGTAATCCTCGAGCTCACGAAATGCTTACTCAATGCTTGTTTACATAAACTCAAGGATGTGTCAACACGTTGGCATATAGAAATGTGGAATGTCTTAAGTGCCTTAACTCAACGCTGAGGAATTTTTCTAATCCAGAAATTTAAATGTTGCTTCAAAAAACTCATCTTTCTAGAGAGGAAGAATAAACTACGAACTCGTATTGTTGTTACGCCTGGAATGAGTTGTGTCAAGGCACTTCGAGTTTTAAATTTACTAAACCAACCGTGAAGGTGTTGGAGGTGTGAGTAACATTTCCACACTTACCCATCACTCCGGGGATGTGTAAGTGCTGTTTTATTTATAAATTAGAAGAAAACTCGGTTTCTATTTTTAGAAACTAGTCCTTTTATGAAGTATTTCTGTATTAAAATATTTTCATACTTATGAGTAACTTGAACATATGAACATTCATTCAACATGGCTTATGACGAGATTTCTTCCACCTTGACTCCTAGTATGTGTAGAATATATCATATATGTAGATGCTTCACAACTTGTTCACATTTTTTTTACCAAAAAAGATGACACACCTGTGACTTGTAAAGTAACCAAACGTATTTAGAAGTCTTCCAATGAAAAACTCAACAAATTTGTTGATCCACTTTATATCCACTCAATAGATGATAACTGTTCAATCATCATTGTGTATATTCTCACAGTTTTTATGAATTTCCGTTTTTGATCCTTTATACTCCGCGCTAAATAGGAACATTGCCATTGCCTAGGGGAACATATGCGAAAACAGAACTATTATAATTCTTAGATTTGTTAAGAAAGTAAATATTTTCAGTAAAGTGGGCAAAGAACTATCATGACCTCGTAATAGTTGCTGAGGTAATGGGTCAATGAGACCCCAATGAGAACTGGAGTACTTTATAGTTTATAGGGCTAACATGCAACTATTAATAGAGCTACAGCTGCATCAACTGTGTCATTAGTTGGTATCGTGTATCGTTAACAATTCAAAAAGCAAATACAACCTATCTACCAGCCTACATTCAAACCGTACTTAATATTTGGTAATCACAGATCTTTGATTATGACTTCCTCTCAACTTTTTATTGAATATCATTTCTCATAGGTGCATGATCTACTTTATTTATTTCTAGTAGAGTATAATCTAGCTGAGACATCTGTTTTAATTAGATATTTTATTTTTTTTAAATTATTTTCAGACGTCAACATGCTTTCATGGCTAGTTCAACCAAAAAGGGCAGTGGCGGCGGTAGTGGCAATGGCAGTGTAACTCACAGTCCTGAAAGATTGCGAGGTGTGACACATGATCTCTTCGAGCTGCTTGAACGTGTGCAGTGCTCACGATTAGATGATCAAAGATGCGTACTGCCAGCTTATTTTTCACAGGTGAGCCCAGTTAAACTCTAAAATCTACAAAATATAGTTCTGACGTAGAGAATTGTTAATGCTTAGTGTGCTCGTATGTAGCACTTTTTATTATGATATAAATCTACGTTTAGATTATTATACCTAACTTGACAAATATACAGCTATATCTGCCATTTTTCATACAAAATTCATACAAAATCTATTTAGAAATATACTAAAGAGTTTCGGTACATATGTATAACAGTAAAACATAGAAAAGGTGCCTGAAAAGTTAGAAAATTTCACATTAGTCATAATTGAAACTTAATATTTTAAGAAGGGTTTTAAATGATTCAGTACAATATGTATTTCAGTTATACATAAAAATAATGTAGTGAAAGGCTTTCACTATTTGTTGATTCTTCACGCAAAGTATTGTCACTAATAAATATATATATATACAATCGACAATCGATGTTTGTTTTTCTGTTGGAAACTTTTTTTTACTCAAGTTGATAAGCTTCTGCTCTCAAAAAGTTGTTTTTAAAATATACAATCAATGTAAACCTGTCTCTGATCGAGACTTCTACATTTGTCTTTTAGTGTTACGAAAACGTCTATAGAAAGCATCAACATGAGAGACAAAAGAATTTTTAAAACAATAGATTATAAGAGTCTTCTCCAAACCCTTTCTTGTGTTCCAATCAGAAAATTGTACTCTTCCAATCTAATATCTTCTTATTCTAAGAATCTCGCCCTTATGCTTCGGGATAAAGGGGAATTTGATTCCTTTATAAAAACGCTTTGGAGTGACAGAATGAACTTTTTTTAAAGAGAAGTCTCCTCGACGACTTTTCAGATTACCTATCTTAAATTCAAAATATTTTTTTTTTGATTCACTTTTGTTTGTATAATTTGGGTAAAATTATCAATTGAAAAAAATTAATAATTTACTCATTAATTTGTCATTTAAGATTGACATTAATTGATGCGACCATTTCTTATTTGTCCATTATTATCTTAAAGACATCAATTAGCGGCTTTTTCTTAAGTCGAGTGAATATATTGTTTATGGTTGAGTTGTCAGTTCAAATATTAATGGATTAGAATACTTTGGAAGTAATCGGTTTTGCGAACCTCTACTCTACGAACCTTGAGGTCATAACTCATGCTAGTTTTTCCATTTTAAATCTTTCATTTTTGTTTTTCTTCACACCTATTTGCCTTTTAAAATTCTATCATAACCCTTTACCTTCTACAGATTTGTGGTAGGAACTTTTCTGTTAATCTATTAATCTCTCTTTAATCCGTACGTCCATTATGTTTGTTTTATAACTGACGTCTATCTGCACTATAAATTTAAGAATTTGTTATTTGCAATAATAATAACAACCACAAAATTATGACATTAATTATTATATTTTAAATTAATTGGTATTAATCTATTAATTAATATTAATTAAATAAGCGTCTATGCAAGCGCCTTATTCTTTATATATGATTTTCGTTTGTTACAACTTTCAAACTGTTAATTATGTTGTATACCTTTTGAAAGTCACTGCAAGCGAATATTTATTTCCATGTCTAATTTGTAAAAAGCATTGGTTTGTGTACATACTAAGCGTTACCACAAAATGTTAGTTGTGGTCTTAACCTGAAGATATGCAACAGTTTTTTCTTCTTTAGTGGTGCTTTGAGTTTGTTGTTTATTTCATTCCTCCCTCTTTCCGTTTTGTTTTATTATGGAGTTATTTATGGAAAAACCTTTGCACCCTTATCTGATAAATGTAACTGCATGCATTTATAAGTATCGATACTTTCAGTTAGGGTACTATCGCTAGTAGTCGCTAGTAGTAGTACATTTAGTTGCTATCGGGACGCTCTACATGCCACAGATAGTGGCTATGGGTCCCATCATGATCTTAATCGTTTTAATCGTTAGTCGTCGTCGTCCGTCCGTAATAATGTTTACTTCATCGATTTAATTTCATCGATATTGCAATTTTTGACAATTCTGATGTATTTTATTAACTTCTGAATTGTTATATTGGTGTTAATATTATTTTTTTATAGATATTGATGATATTATTTCCAGCACTAGATTATAATACGATTAGAGTAACGCATATGTAACGAATAAGACATTTTATCAAAACACAATTTATAGAGGAATCAAATATTTAAGAGCAACTATTGTGTGATTTACACTTGGTTTGGTTAGTTGATTTAAAGATTTAAATCTATTCGCAGAGAATATTTATGTTAGAAATTAATACCATATAACAGCTGTCATGTGTAACTTTAGTTAAATAGTATTATTTGATCAAAATCAACACTTAACACTTAAAAAACATTTTCTAATATTTTTTTGGTTAAATTACAACAAATTTAAGTTATAAAAATATAAAATTTTACAAAATATTTATATTTAACCCACTATTTGATATCTCCATATTTCGTGAAATAACACCTAAAAGTATGCACTAAATATTTTTACATTTCCTGCACCAAAAGACTTGTTTGAGGAGACGAATTGTCTGTGAGAAGTTGATTTTAGTTTCATAATTGAAAGTGTTATTGTACGGTAGACTCCCTTATAGAGTGAGTAATATGTTGAGCGTTGTATAAAATCGCGCGGAAAGTGTAAGAATTTAGGGTCTAGCGTGAAATGTCAAAATGACTAAATGACTTAACGAAATCGTATTAAAGCGCAGAGATTAATTTACGGATCCACTCATATGAACTATATAAAAATTTGGTATATATAGATTTTTTAAGAATTATTTTTAATTTTAAAAAAAATTTTTAAAATTAAAATTATTATTTAAATTTCAAACACTTTAGGAATTCATTAATCCAATAATGTTATATCAGTATAGATAGATTATAATTAAGTATTAAGCGAACCACTTAAACCATTCCCTTTAATATTTGATATAACTTTTATTTATCAACAGCTTAAGTTAATGAAAGTGTATAAAAAAGAAAGTGGATTTTGGTTTAAGTAATTGTGTCAATAAATGAGTAACTAACAGTTATTTATGACTCCGAGATTGACGATCATGGTTTTATCGACTAAACTTGTGGAACTCATCTAGACTTCATAGATTTGATCGATATTGCGACAATTTTAATTTTTTTTTACAGTAGGTGGAAGCATCGAAAGCCACCGTGTGAGACTTGAACCGACTAAACCACCACTGTGAAAACTTCATTCCAGTAATCAGGGGAGAGAGGAGAAAAAAATAGACTTAGTACCTAGCAAGCTAGATTTATCTAAGCCAGAAAGCAAGGGCGTACATTAGGAATAGTGTTAGAGCAGATGAGCGGGGGCGACGTTAGCGGTAAACTTTGCGACTAGGGTCACGAAAGCCGTGGTTGTATAGGGGAATGAAGTGGAGGTTACGGTCCCATTTATCGAGGTAGTGGGACAGGTATTGGGGAGGTTTAAACCGCAAGGCTAGAACAAGATCTTCAGGAAGGGTTATAGAAATGGAGACGTCAGGGGGGAGATCATGGAGCCGGGTGAGGTACCTACGAGCGAGTGTCAAAAGGTACTCGTCAATTTTGCTGGATTGGCGATCGACTGGGATCTTGTTAGGGATCTTTATGAATTTATGTGATCCAGCCTGCAAATATATAACTTGGTTGGCTGTTGCTGGTTGTGTCTATATAAAACAACCGCCTTATATGAGTTTATATTGTACTATTATATGTTTTATATCTCCTCACTGACTTTGATGTAAAAGAATCTGTATAATATCAACTGAATAATATCTCTATCAGAGCTATATGTGTGGAGGGAATTACAAAGTCAAAGTTAGTTCTTTTTCTTTTTTAATATTTTTTAAAATTTTTTTTTTAATTTATATAATTTTTCATAATTTTTTATTTATTATTTTTCTTTTTACACATTCGTTTTTTATTTTATTTATTTTTTAATTCTTTGCTTTACTATTGTTTAGCGACAACGACAAAAGAAGTAGGCAGTTCGCTATGTGGCTATGGCTGTGACTATGGCGGTTGGGAATGTTTAATGAAGTGTGCGCAGTCGACACTTGCACTTGCTTGTTGGTCGCCCCACCTGCTCCCCTGCTCCCCTGTTCGTCTGGCTTCACTGACAATTTTTCGAGTGCAATTGACAGTTTAGCCGGCAGCCAATATTAAACATTTCTCATTAATTTTGCTCTTTAAAGTAGTGGATTGGCGATGGTTGTTGGCCGTTAAGTGAGGGACGGTAGACGAGGGGCGAGGGGCGATGGGCGATTGTCGATGACTAACGGCTGACATGTGGGCTACCACGTCAAGTGCCGCAAAAATAAGTTACCATTTGGCTGTGAATCCCTTCGCTTACAATAAGAGTAATGAGAAATAAATTGGTTTTCGATTTGCATAACAAAGGCGAATACAAGACAGAGGAGTCCTAAAAAATTCACATCAGTTTTTGGTAATTACTTCAGTGCCTGCCGGTATCAAAGTCAAAAGGATTCGATTGATGGCCAGCATAGATCTTTTTTCCAGTATTTTCATTTCTTTTAAATATTATTTTATATTTTAAATTTTCTGATTTCGATTGTGAAGTACAATTCAGAAATAGACTTTTAAGGAAAGTTATAATTTTTCTTCCTGAATTTGGGTGTAAAATTCACATAACGCAATGTTAAAGCCGTTGGTTGGATTTAGATAAACCTAAAAAAAAATGGTACCGAGAAAAAATAATGCTTCTATATACGATGTAACGTTTAAACTCCATTATAGTCGTTATCTTGAGATAATATTAAATTAGTTATCTATTTGTAAGCTCAGGGCAGCTTATATACAGATATTCTAACAGGACTCAATTTTTTTTTCCACTAATACAAATCTTTTACGGACCTTCTTCTGTGATACATTTGCCAATATATGATACAATTGACTTAAATTCAACTTAGCTATATCAATATATAAATATTTTTGTTGTTTTTTAGATAAAAAACGTAATTTAGATAAGTCCTCAGATAATAATATGAGATAAAGTAGATAATGTATTTACTTTATAAAGGCTTCATTATTATTATATGTATATTTAGTTCTTCAGATAGCTGTGAAATATCTCTATTTGTAAATAGAAAGGAATTTCAGATAATTTCTCAAATAATAATATGAGATAATAGATAATATATTAACGTTATAAATATTTTATTATTATGATATGTATTATGATATGTTTGTTGTTCAGACAGTTATAAAATCTCTCTATTTGTTGGGTAATTTTGATTTAAATTAGATAATATAAATAAAATCAATTTCAAAGGATTGAGTTCGGACTTAAACGGTAAAAAAGCAACTGTTAGACTTGAAGAGTTAGCGCTAAAATTTTTAATAGAAGAACATAACTCAAGAACATAATGCAACTGTTCGACTGTGTTCAGTAAAGTACTTTAAAAGTACTTATTATGGCTGGTATGGCATTAAAGATGGTATTAAAGGTTATTGAGAATAATAGACTTTTTGAAGCAGGAATGGGGAAATACATGTATATACTTATCTAACTCCTGACAAGTTTACTAATGTTTATAATGTGCTTAAATTGATTTTTTTACTGGACATGCCTCTGTTAACTACAAACTTTTTACAGTGGAAGTAAAAGCTACAGAGACCATAATTTTTGAAGAATAATAATGCGAAAAGTTTATTTCAATTTCAGTATCTAAAAAAAATTTAGTGTTTAAATTAATTAGTGGTTTTTTGCTCCATTATTGAAAGGCTATAGGTAACAGTATTATGATCAGTTAAGAAACTATTAATTAGTTTGAGAATGGTACTTAGAATTGCACATATTAAAGAATTCTTTGAAATATCTAACAAACTTATCTATTCGTAGACAAGTTTTTTAATTTAAATAAATGTGATCTTAAATTAATCACACGTACTTGACTTGGTAGTACCTAACACCTCTTCTCTTTGTAAAAAGTAGATCGAAATTGTCGGCTTTTTTCTCTGCTCATATGTCATACCCGTAGTTGCCAAAAAAGGGTTGTAGAACCATGATTTGATTTCAAGCAAACCAAAAGTGCTTTCGAAACTTAAACTGAAAAATATTATTCTGTACGGTCATCTTACTACAGTACAGTTTATATTCTATAGCACAATATGTGTAGAATCCACGATACTCAACTCTTTATCTTTCTACCGCAGATCTCCTTATTCTTTATTGGGTTTTCAGTTATTTCTTTTAGTATTTTAGTATTGCGGGTAAATTTTTATAAGTGCTGGAAAGTTTGACGTATATTCAAAGGAAATCTGTGATTGTTCCACTACTCACAATTGCTGACTTCTACACCCCCACACTCAAAAAAATTGTGAAGATTAGGCAAAGGCACGTTTGGACTACATTCGCAAAATTCTTCATCAAAAAGTCAAAAAGTAGATTTTCTTTCAAAATAATTTTTGCTACAAAAAAGTCAAAACAATTTTTTTCCCATAAATATAAAATTTTGTTTATGTTAATTTATAACAAAAATATGTTCCTATCAGTTCTAAATAACAACAAAGAAAAAAATCACATATTATTTTACTAAACTTACAAAGGTTTTGATTCGCAATTATTTTAGGAATGAATTAATTCATCTGGTGACTGAATTAAATGGAATTTATTTTATCAAAATAATAGGAAGTGTTTTTTCTTCAAAGTGTCACGTACGGCGATATAATGGCAACGAAAACAATCAAAAACATTAATAATCGCTCACAGCATACAACATAAACACACCATGCAAGTCTATGTTATATATAAAGTCCTATTCAAAGTATTCTAGAATACCGGCACGTATACATATTTTTGGTTGTTACGATTTTTTATCTCCGGCCAATCCTTTTCAATAAGTTTCTAGCTGTGCAACACTATTCTTAGTTGAAGACCCATCTATATGCAGTAGTCTGTTCGATTTATTGTAATTTGTATAATTAAAACATAAATCTCACAATCAACTCTTTAAACCACAAGTCACAATGTGTTCGAAAGCTTTTAAAAAATGTTTTGCATATATAATTATCACTCTTACAGGAATGTAGACCCTTATTCCATGTTGTATCCCACCCACTTTTCGATATGATGAGAGACCCAAATAAAGGATATAGCCTTATTTCCTGATAATCGCAAAGTGGGTACAAAGCGAATGGTTGGATGTATCGCACTATACTTTTAATGAATATTTATCAATGCCCTTTAATTCCATAGTTAAAGATTGTGCCTAACAAAAGCAGGTTCAAGAAAGAAATCAGTTATTTATCTCAGTTTTGTTAAAAATTGAAAAAGTTGTGTTAGAAATTTTAGGCAAACCTTTTCCAAGTTCGTCAGTTGCTTCGTTATCATTGAAGTGCTTCAACCTATAACCAAACTAGATTTGCTTTATAAATATGATTTAATTTATATGGAGCAATTTGAGACCAACTAGATTAGCTTAAAGTGCGAGGGATTCTATAGCTATCTCACCAACTTAATATATAATAATGCCTGTGTATTTATAACTTGCAAAAAGACTATCTATCTGCCAATATGCAATGGCGTAGAAAGTCAAATTATACGTTGAGATTGTAAAAACCGAGAATAAGATTGATTGGTAGAAGATATTTTTACCAAAACTCAAAATAGAAGTTTTTATTATGATATACGAGTATATAGAATAATACAGAACTACAGAACAGTACAATTATTGATTAAGGTTTACTTATAATTGCGCTCAATTATCTGCATAGGTATGTTGATCTAATAAGAGCTCCATCTAATGTCTACTGTAGCCGTGGATTATGTGAGGGCGTAGAAAAACCTAGTCTACCACTTTGTCACTTTCATGTACTCGTGATTCTTTTTTTCTGGGAATTTTTTTTCTAAAATATCAATTAAATTACTTCAATGTGGGCATTAAACACATTGTCTGCTTATTAACACAACAATTTCTTACCTTGAATAAAAATAGGGAAACTAATTAACTAAAATTTATGGAAACTAGCGGAAAATAGCGCTCTATAAAGCAGACGCGGTTATCACTGGTGTATACTCCTATTGTCTTCATCTATTGTAGTTCTCTAAGGATCACTTATACGTTCTATTTTTTTTCATAATGGGTTTGAAAGTTTTTAAGAAGTATTTAACAAACACATGTGATTCCAATTATTGCTTTAATAGCCTACCTCTATTCCATGCAGTATACAGCCCATTCTCTCTGTGACTTAAGACTCTTATTCGTTTAATATTTTATTTAAAATATTTGTGAACAGGAAAAGATTGCTTAACGCAAACGTGTTTCTACTGGACCACACAAAGTTGGTAACTACAACTTTAAGTGACCAAAATCGTAACGTACCGAAACTAGTTTAACTTTTCAGGCTCCCAAGTGATGTGTTAAAATATAGGACACCACTTAGTATGTTGTATTACAGATTCACGTCGTCATTGATGCCTGTGTTTCCTTGTGCTACTTTTAAACTATAATTCAGTTAAAGCGTGTACTGTTCCTCATATAACCAATTTGAAGCTATCCTTATATTCAATTATTTTTATTAATAATGGATCGGAACGATGACCTAATTACTTACAAGGCAATTCTCTTGATAATGCTTTGCGTTTCCTGCCAACTTGAGTACGTCATTGATTGCAAATAACGTTGAATAAAGTAACAAATTTGTTGCAAATAATTTAAAATATATTTATTTTGAAATATAGTTCAAGTTGTCATTCAACTGAATCTGCCACGAACATGCCACGAACCAGCCACGCTACCGACAGACATACACTCATCCATGACGGTCTTGCGTGCCTACATGACACCATTGTCCGATTGATATAAATAAAATACTTGAATTTAAATTAAATTGACTGTATTTAACATTTTTCATTTATTTCCTTATGCAATAAAAACGTTTTTCATTACTTAACATTAAAAAATGGTATTCGTCGATACTGATTTATAATTTATAATTTATATCATCAAAAACTGAATAAGAACATTGTTTTTTTACTTTTTTGAATTACACAGAAATGAATGGCACTGCACAAAAGTCCATTGAGTATTTTCACTTTTTGTGTTAATGTGTAGTTTCACTTTTTGTGTAATTGAACTGAAGGCGATTGGCAACGCGACGAGTATTATAGCCGTTGTCTTCGCATTCGCTGCTGAAACGAAAGCGAACATAACAAGTTCCAACAGAGTTGCCAAATAGTATGTGAAAGTTTTTGTGTTATGTTGTGTATTGTGTTGATATGGAGAGAAATTTTTTATTCACAAGAATTTTAGTAGAAATAATACTGAACTCATTATAATGACTTTATTTGCGAGTTAAAATTGATTTACTAATGAATGTGGTAATGTAGTAATCACGGTTTCGCTATGCAACAAATAGTACATTCACACTGCCTTATTTAGACACTTGCTTATTTATATTAATGAGTGAACGTTCACATTATAATGAGCTCATCTACGATAGAACTTTTATATGTAATAAATAAACTTTATTTCATAATACATCACACAAACAAATTAAATATATGTTTTTGTTTGTTTACATTTTACATATAAAAAATATGACACATATTTAAAATTTTTGTAATTTTGGTAATTTATAAAATGTCTATGGTATGTCTGTTGTTTTATTAGAGTTAAGTTTGTGTGTCGTGTCATTTACAATATCAATATAATTTATTTCAAATGAAATGGAGTATTGGGCGATGTTCTCATGCAATATAAATGTTAAACGAATAGAAAACTTCCACTTAGCAAAATTTTATTATGTTGCTTATATATTGAACATAGAAATGTTCAATATTCATTCAAAATATGGTTATGGTTACGAGTTTAATCTAGTTATAAACTCAATGTTTAATTATCGGGATTTAAACTCGATGAATAACATAATTGTATATTTTGTTTCTATATATGGCAAGATGTTATCCTGCGCTGATAACATATATTCAAATAAAGTATATTTAGTTTTAATTGTTTTTGATAACGTTTTGCTAGTGCTTAAAAAAAGATATAAAATAACATGTATAAGAAACAATAATGTTGAGTGGGGAGTAAAAAAATGTTAAAGACTTCGTTGAGATTTTTTAGTATGTGTCTGAAGAAAAACATGTATATTTAATTTGATTAGTTTGATTAAATAAATTCTAATTCAAATATTAGGTCTGTTTCACGAGCTACTTGTAGTAACTTTGAGTAACACTGTGTATACACAAATGCGTTCCACCAGAAAATTTTCAAGTAAATGAGAGCATCTGAGGGAGCGTAACATTTCTGCCGAAATTTAAAAATGCTACAGAGACTTTACTCGTACATTTTATTTCAAGTAAAATTTGTGTGGTGTGTGAATCAGCTGTTTTGTTTAAATTTAAATTTTTGTAATGTTTATTTGCGCGACACTAATGTTCTCACTAGACTTACAAAGCTGTTCCATTAAAATCTGTGTAAAGACCGTAATTTGATATTTTATTTGTGCTATGCTCTCAGTTTATACTTTACTTGTGTTTTACTTCAGTTTTACTACGAGTGGCTCGTGGAACAGACCTTTTTTGTCGCAAATACGCAGTTATATTCAGCAACAAAGTTTAATTATGTTTTAAATTGTGCATAATTTCGTGTGATGGCAACTCTACGCCCTACACTATAAGCAAGAATTCATTTGGTTTGTTGTGTTCAACGTTCAGTGCTTTGCTACAAGTTATATCGAATGTTTGTGTGGCGGGTTATCTGCACTTTATTCAAATCCGTTAAGAAGAGAAGAGAGTGAAGCGCAAGGATAATTTTTCGTATTAAATTTGATGAGAGAAGTTTGAACCCTTTTAACGTTTAGCGTATAACGTTAACGTTTGTACGTTATGAAGTGCAGTGCTTCAGCAAGAAAATGATCTAAAATAAATTTAAAATTTATGCTGAGTTTAAGTGCAGCGCAAATATGCAAACCGGAAAATTAATTGTTAAAAAATACTATGAGAAAGTTGAATGAATTTGAAAGAAAAATTAATAAATAAAAGTAAGAGCGACATATGATTCGCGCGGTGATATCTGCAGTGCGCGCTTTTTTGAATCGAAAAAGAAAAACAAATACGAAAATTTGATGTTGCCTTTTTGAAAGAAATTTATTCGTTTTGGTGTTTATATGCAAAATTACTTTATGTGAGACGAGGCGGTTAAAATGATTTAAACCCGTTCCTCCCATCCCCAAAACAAGAACAAGAATAAAAATTAAAAATAATTAAAAATACATAAATAAATAAATAAATAAATAAATAAATAAATAAACCAATTCATAACACAGTGCAGTGCAGCCAGGCACAGTAGAGCATAGCCAACCAAACAAACCAAATGCACAAACAAAAACAAAAACAAAAACAAAACATAATATGCACATCAAGCACACTCATACCCACAATACACTACACATAAACACACAACAGGCACAAACACACACACTCCAATGCAAACGCAAATGCAAATGCAAATGCAAATGCAGTCGGTGCCTGCATTGAAATGAAATGAAATCAAATCAAATGGAAACTGACGTTTAACGTTCTCCACCAATTGTTGTTGTGTTTTGTTTGAAATTTGTTGTACTTCTTCTTGTATTTGTTGTAATTGTTGTTGAATTTATTGTTGTAAAACGGTTTGCGGTTTTTGGTTGGGAAGTGTTTTTTTGTTCGTTATATTTGTTGTGTTATTGCCAGCAAAAAAAATTTGAGTCACAAAAATTAAACGGAAAAATTCAAAATAAAAAAAAAAAACATTTTTTTATCAAAGAAAAATTAATGCAAAATTAGAAACATAAATAAAAGTAGAAAGAAAAAAAAAACAAAATTTGAAAAAAAATTGTTAAGAAACTCTGTGAAAGACATAAGACAATACTACGTCTCCTTTGTCGTCTTTACGGTGGCATTTTACAGTGAAGGTGCTGAGCGACGTTGGGTTCGTCAAGTCGTTATGGGGGTACTAAGATGGCGCGATCTTCCCGGGTCGCGAGTATCTATCGGAAATAATCACAATAATAACGGCGGCAACAGTACCAGCATAATGAATAACAATCACAGAGAGGTAAAATATAGAATTTAAGGATTTGATGAAATAAAGAAATTGGTTCTGGATGGATGAGTATGATTTTACAATAGATTTGAAACTTGTATTAGTTGTGTTGTCTTGACACAGCTTCGAAATGTCAAGTTAACATCCATTAAATTTTTTTATTACCTATACTTATGTAAGATTTTTTATTGTTAGTTTCTTTCGCCGATAACATAATACACCATAATTCTTTATATCGGTAGTTCCTTTCGTATCTAATATAAAACATGATTTTTCACAATATTAATACTCCTTTTCAGCACAGAATACTTGGTTTAACATCAGTAGTTCCTCGCGTTCTTAAAAGAAAACATTACTTTAATTAAAATTGACCTAATACTTTATTAGTTTAACTCGTCCCTCCCTACCATACTCATAAACATGATATATACAATAATTTAAATCTCAGTAGTTCCTCTCTTTCTCTCTTAATGAAATATATGATATCCACAATAATATTATTGATATTTTTCATTATTAAGGGTTTGATTTATTATCAGTAGTTCCTTTCCTTCCTTATAAGATATGTGGTGTTGAAATATTACACTTATTGGATCACTAGTCTATTTAGTTCGCACTTAATTCGCACATAATGCTTACACCATAAACTGCTTATTTCGTCCCTTATTAGATACATAATATCCACCATAATATTATCAGTTCCTTTTAGCATTAAAAGATGAAAGAATAGGTTTGTTTTCAGTACTTCCTTTCATTCTTAATAGAATATGTGACATTAATGTAATAGATCTATTATAACAGATAATATTATAATTATTATATTTAAATAATATAGATATAGTATCTATCTATCTGTTACTATTTATTAATCATATTTAGTTACTACTGGAAAATATGATGTTAGTGATACTAAGCTTAACATCAGTAGTTTCTTTCGTCCCCAATTAGATACATGACATTCGCAATATTATTATCGGTTTCCTTCGTCAATACCAGATATCGATAATGGGTTTATTATCAGTAGATAATTTTGTCGTATAGAATAATGTTATGATCATGTTTACATCTCATCCTTAGTGTTGATAATATATAATGCATACGTCATTCCTTAGTAGAAAAATTTAATATTTTAATTTACACTCAAGACGAAACATGTTAATCACAATACCAGAATTCCATCGTGTTCTACTTAAAAATAGATTTTTCTAGGTTGATCAAAGTTAAAGTATTTTCATTACATTCACTACTACATATATATATTTATGTAATTTTTGGGTGATTTTGGTAATATGTTTTACATATTTTTAAGACATCAGTCTATGGTAGTTTGGTTGTATTATTAATCCTATTTTTAAAATTGTTTCTTATTAGATATTCTACTATATTCTTATAAGATATTTTAATATCTAATAAGTTATTTTGCTAAGATGTTACTCTTTACAATTCCTTATTTATATTTAAAGTAAAACGAATTCTAGTAGAATTGCTTGGAAAAGATTCATTTAAGTCGTTTAGTCATAATACAACACGAAGGTAGACTGGTGGTACAGCATCTCAAATAATCCTTATCTTATGCAATGTGAGAAGAAAACGACTTTTAAGTCTTCTTGACTCTAGGTTTATGATAAAAGACTATCATATATAATGTTTATACAATACTTCGTCCGTGCTCGGTATTAACGTTACCGAGTTGGTAACTGATCGTGCTATTGTATAATTATTTATTTTAAAATGTGATTTACCGCCTTTCTACTATTTTTTCCAGCTACCTCTTACAGCGTTAAGCATATGTTCAGTTATAGCTAGTATGTTCAAAGTACTGGTACCTATTTTATTTGTGTTCTTTTAATAAATATCTATTTATGTAAAATGTGTATTACACATGTGTTTCCTTAGTAGTATTATTATGGATATTCTAAATTAAACATTACCAAACCATATTTTTATTCAATCAAATAGTTCTAAATAGTTATAGAACATATGGTTTTGCTTCAGAATTACATCTACTATTCAATTATAAATTCAATTAATCTTCGGTTTAGCTGCCATGTTATTTTTTAAGTAATTTTATAAAAATACAGATAATCATAATAACAATAAAACAATGTATATAATGAAATGAATTGAAATGAATATATTTTATATAGTACCATCAATTTAAGTGTGTATAACAGACTATTATTATCGAAAGGCAGATGGCGATGCGTTCAAAATAGTTCCGTTATAGTCTAGTTAGTTAGGTCCACATAGTCTTGCATTTTAACACTATTTATTTATGCTTATTATAAATAACAATGTTACTTATTTGTAAAGCCCATTTCTCAAGATTCATAGAGATCAGTGTTGAAGAAAGCTATTTTACTATAGAGAGAGAGTAATAAGTGAAATTGTAGTGATCTATAAAGTCTACTATGTCTTGTTCGATATTCATTGTGTGGGAATAAAAGATTTGTTTTGCTACACTGTTAAGCCCGTGACTAATAAATTAGTCTCCTTCTTTTTTTTGATAACTCCATTGAAAAAGTTTTTTGTCAGTCTACAAAACTTTGCAGGAATAATTTTGCCAAACTTTTGGTTAAATAATCAAAATGACTAATTATAAGCCTTATGTCCTTTACGTTTCCTAACAAATTAATTAAATTTGGGCAATCCCCTATCATTTTTTGAGATAATGACTAATGATTTAATGACTGAAGTATATTTAAAGGTGCTTGATTGTCTAATTGTATATAAATATGACAGAAATGTGATAAAAAATGGATGATGGTTGTGAGTTATATGACAATATATACAAAACATTTGAAATAATAAAGATGACAAAAATTTTAAATAAAATGAGGATTTTCGTAAAAATAATCGTACATATTTTTAGAAAATTATAATTTTTTTTAGTTTATGGACGTGTTAAGTATCATATTAAAGGATATTTTAAGGATGAAAATTAGTATACGATTTAAGGTGCTTAAAAATATTGTTCGGTATATATAACTGTTGGACTAAAGGCTTTTTTTTTTGGTGGGCTTTTCTTTGACATTCAGTATTAGTATTAAGTAATGAAAATTGACTTCTTGTTTCATACAAATAATTCACCTAACAATTAACTTCCGAAATTATGGTATAGTGTATAATTTATATGCTCTCCGATGTCTCCTTCATTATGTTATATTAAAATAATTCCTGGCAAACTGATTACAGTATTTTCAGATCGCATCATATATAAAGAGTTTGAAATCAGATAAATATGATTATGAGTTTAAATTATCTAAATAGTTTTTAAATTACTGAACTAAGAAAGGCTACTCATTTCAAGCATTTAGTTGTAATTTAAAGATTATAAAGATTATAAAGATTATATATTTATTTCGACTACTAAAAAAAAAAGAAAAAGTACAATTATCAAAGCAATTTAAATACCAATTACTTAACCCTAAAAAATATAAAAAACGTAACATATTTCCAAAGTAACGAGAAACAAATTGGCTTTCCATATACAATAATTATTTTTAATTTCTAATTTAATTTAATTTCATATTAATTATGATTCATTCACATTTGAAGAAGCATAAATCTTCAAAAATTTCGAAGCTCTTAAAAATTCATTACCTCACAAATCAATAACAGAAATCTTTCTTCTGCTAACGCGCGCTCTCCGGTCTACGGTCTTCAGACTTCGGTCTTCAATCTTCAATCTTTCTTTTGCCTGCTGAATGTAAAGAAACGCGCGTATATTTCCTTTAAACAAAAACAAAAACAAAAACAAAAATAAAAATAAAATTAAGAAAAAATTGTAAAAATTAAATTTCAGTTTAAAATATCTTTCATGTTTTCTTTTATGTTAATTTAGATATTTTTTCAGCTTTAATTTTACATTTATTTTTTTTTTTGAATTGAATTTTCGTGCGCCGCACAACTCGACGCACTTTTACTCACACTCAGTCGATCGGACGGGGAGTACATATTTGTTTTCTGATTCCACAAAAACACACCGAAGAAGAAGACAGACAGACGGTGAATTTCTGATTTTCAGAAATTGTGAATTTGTGAATTGTGTCTGTGAAAACTTTCTCTCTTTATTGAAAAAAAAAAAAAAAAAAAAAACTAAACAAAATGTGCAATGCACAATATAACGAGCAACACAGATAAAACTACAAAAAACCTTTAAAAGTTGAGAAATCCAAAAACTCAATAATCCACAAAGAAAGCAGAGGTAACTCAATTTCATGATAATTCGCTAAATTATTGATTTCGTTCGAATAACACTTTTAGAGTTCAATGGAACAAAGCAAATTTCTTTAGGTTTTATCTACTTTGATATACAAATATCGATAAGCAATCTACGATACTTTTACCACAGGGTTTTGTTGTCATACTCAAACTCTACAATTTAACGTCTTTGTTTCCCAATGTTTACCTTTTATTCACCTTAACTTTTCACAACAACAGTTTTATTCGAAGTTCATGATTTGATTTTTTTTTCATTTTAATAATTTATTAATTGGTATTTATAAGATCGTCTATATAATACTACTTTACATAAAGAAAAGTACTTTCCAAATACTTAGTTATGTTCACTAAATGCAAGAAGAAAGAAACATAAATAACAAGAAAGAAGAAATACTTTAAGAAAGAATATATACTATAGTCAGATTTTCACTAAACATAACTATTTCAAGCAGACTTACTTGAGGAAGAGGGGTCTTTCAAATGAAATATTGGATCGACTATAATCTTGTTACCACTCAGTTATGTCATGATGCATTAATCACATATAAATACATAATTATTCGGTTTATTTTATTATAGGTGTTTCAGAAACTAAAGTTCTCGGCTACGTGCCTGAACAGTCTGACAAATTGTCGAAAGAGTAATTCCCTAAAAACGTGTTTCTTCTGGAGGTAAAAGCACAGGCATGAATATTAGCTTCTTATTCCTGTGAGTTTCCACAGTTTCTTTAGTGAGTGTTATAAGTGATCAGAGAGTGCACTTTGTAAGCCCTGCAATATTCACACGGTCCCTTTTAGTGAAATGTCTTATTATTTATATATATCTATATATAATTATATATACTTATATGTATTGATATATATTTATATATAAGTGTCTTCAATTTATTAATGACAAGCTGAAGAAAGTAGAGGTAAGTACTTTTCTTCACGATCTCCAGAAGAACATTAACTATATTTTTTTTTTCATTCCTTTCATGTTTCTTTGTCCGGGAACCTAGATAAGAGTTTTAACTTGCTGTTTTCGTGCTAAATTCTTTAACTACCTTTGATTTTATAATAAAGATTTGGTTGAATGACTTTAATTGCCGCTTAGCTATCACTAAAAATTGCAACACTATATATGATGTGATTTGTAATTAGCCGGCATGTCTCCCTAATTAATAAAACTTCATCCTGAAGACCGTAGCTGATAAAACCTTGAGTAGCCTAATGAAGTGTTTTATGTCCGTAAATAGCGCGAGAACTTGTTCCCTAACTTTTAAAATATTCTCAAAGAAACGTTTGCTAGAAAATAACATTAAATCTACTTTTCAATAAGATGTTCAAAAAGAATCAGTCTTTAAATATACTTAAGGAAGTAAATATTATCTTCTAAAAAAAAATTAATTTTTTATAATATATTTACCAAAAGTAACTATTTTTAAGGTCCTTAAAAAATCACTTGATAGGTAAAGATTGGGCGTAAGTTAAACAATGCAGTGAAGTACAATATATTTTTTTCGATTGATTGAATTTTCTTCCTCAGTCTCAGTAGTCTCATTTCAGTTCATTGAATTTGATCAAACGATTTTTCAACTTATGCAAGTGATTATTTTTTACGCTTTACCCCTTATCTTGAAGACACCCACCATTTAAATTAACCCAATTTTTTTTCCTACTATTTTGGTATAATTTTTATTCTTTCCACTACTATTTCTTAAGCTAAGCAATGATGTTTTATTTTCCTTTTTTCATCCTTTTTTTTTCCTTATAATTATTTTTTTTTTTTATTTTATTATTATTTTTTTCCTTTATTATTATCTTTCTATGTATTTCCATTTATCGTAGCATACGATCAGCAAATGTAACTTGTTGAGAATAAGTGAGATAAATGCTTCCCAACTGCTCATATGTGGGATTGCTTACATCGCCTTTGTATTTTTTTGTACGTGCTTTACATTTTAGATACTTTTTGTTATGTTTTTGTTTTGCTTAATTTTTTATCAAAAGTTTATTTCCCTCTCTGTTCCCGTGATCTGTGAACGAACATGCAACCATCCATCCCCCACGCATGCAATATTTCTGTCGTCGTCGTGATATTTTTTAATAGTTTTGGCTTCAAGTACGATTTTTTTCAAATTTTTTTTATATTTTAATTTTTCAATTTTTTACAATTCCAAAATAATTTTAGATATTTTATTAAATTTAAGATAAAAATTATTTTCGTTTATTTTAGATTTTATTGGAACAATAGTAACCACAATAGTAAAACCCAGAAGCGGTTAGGTTGAGTTAGAACTTTGCGCTTCACTTAATTCTAATAATTAAATTAATTAATTAATTTGACAAAAAAAAAAAAAAGTCAGTTATTACCTTTTCAATTGAATTTTTAATCGAATGATCAATTCTAGATCTATAATTCCTTCTTCAATTTTCGGCTAATCTGTTAAATGTATGGCATTCGTGCAAAATTCAGACCCATCCATTTAGGCAGATTGTTTTATCGTAAGATTGTCATAATAATATTATCAAAATCACGAATCAACTATAATGAAAATTTCAGATAATAAAAAATAAGGACTGGTTTCCTGCCGGTTAAGGAAAGATTATTAAGTGAAAAACAACTTTAACATAACACTCTTCGTTATCGGAAATGGGAATGGAAATATTGGAAAAAAATTTGAGAAGAACAAAATCCCAAAAAAAAAGTTTATAAAATAAAATAATTGATATTTTGAATAAATCAATTTTTGTTAATTCCAGTGGTTCATAGTGTTCGAGTACTGCGTTAGAGGTCGCAGATTTGAATAATGAAATCGAACACCCATTATTCCAACTGTCCGTTTGTATGGTTTATGTTTCATTTTATTTTCGTTTTGTATGGGAGAGAAATATTCATACAAAAGAAATCTTAATTTTGAGCACTAATGAAGATTAAATGAAGATTTTTGCTAAATGAAACTGTGTCTCAACATACCTAAACATTAGTAGAACTTCTCTTAATATTACATATGTTTACTATAAAATTGTGTAGCTGTTGTGTCCTTTACACGTGTCTCTTTACAAGACACTCTCTGAATTGAAAATATTGAACTATGTGTCTGACTATAACAATAAAAGTAATGTTAATTAAATAATTAATTAAATATCATAAATAAATATTATTAAATATATGATTGTTTATATCACAATTAAGTTGAAGTGTTTAGTCACCTGGCTATCTCCTAAGAAACCCTCTCGTCTTAGTGACTGCACTTTAGATTATTGTCTGCGGTATATATGATATTTTTTCATAATAAATTGATTATTCTTCTAAAATTCCGGAACATCGTCTCCCTTTTATTTGCATGTAATCACGTTTTGCACTTTTTGAAACATCTCGCAGTACTTTATATACTGCATTATTCTTAGTGTGCATTTCCAATTGTTTCATATGTTTTGTGTTTATATTAAGTGGAGGAAATTTAAATTTTAGCCACCGCGTACAGCGCATAAAGTGCATTTCTATTCCGTACCCGCAAATGCAGTAAATCTCCTTGAAGAGTTTCTCCTTCTCAAATTAAAAATAAACGCAGAAAATCTAAACTTCAAGACGTACGCATTTTGGCTTTGCTCTGCGCTATTTCGATTGTACGTTTGTTCGAGTGTCTGAGCGCCGCGCTTCGTCTCGGGTGTTTATAGCACCGGATATGCTCATGCCCATGCCCATGCCTATGCCTATGCCTATGCCTATGCCTATGTCCGTGCTCATGACGATACCGTGTAATTCTTAAGTCGTAAAATTTTACACAAATTTATTTTTATGTAAATGACAAAAAAATATGCGTTGCTGCGATATGACGGCAAGGCGGTACGCATTTTCTGCTTGTCTAATAAACCAAGTGAAAAAGAAAATCCAGAAAGAAAAAGTATAAATTACTAAATAGTATATTGACGAAGTAAGAAAGATTTAAGCAAGAAAGACTTAACTATCTTAAAGTCAACGATTTATTAGACAACACTCTAAGGATTTAGGTTCTGACTTCTTTGATTGGTAAAGTGGTGATTTTCAACTGTTTATCATTTTTTATTTATTAATGCTCCAAAATGATGTATGCAGACATATTTTTACACCTATTTTTGTACTTAAGTATTCTTCCGAAATGTTTTATTAAAATTATTTTATTCACTTCACATACTTAGACATACTTAGGTTAGGAAAAATATTAAGCTTGTCATAAGTAAGACACAAAAATCGTATTAAGTATGTATAGTAATGTCGGTCTGTTCTTTCCTCAGTTGCTAAGTTGAACATTAGTTTACCTATATAGACTTCGTATCTATATAGTTTAAATTATTAAATTACATGGCTTCTATATAAATTAAACAGTTAGAATTTATTTTTCTTCATTACTTCAGTAAAAAAATTAGTTAGAATAGACAATGATCGATATTTGCTAGATGACGTTCTGCTTTATCCATTGATTTTATCATTTCTAACTGCACATACATATTTTCCATATACAAAGGTAAATCAATTATAGTTTTGCGCCCTTTAACATCACTCTTTGATTACTTGTTTTTATTGTCCTAGTTAATATCACCGCTCTTTATAAGAGCCACACATTTTTACTATTGGATCAACGCCGAATCCCCTCTCTTTACGTCAATTTCATCCTTCATTTGTTGGAACTATTTTGCGGTTCTAAGTAAAATAACCTGTCGCTAACATGAAGTAGTTTGAATTAGACTAGACACATATTTTATAGTGAATAATTTGCATGACTCACAAGAACTGTGATATCTATCTTATTTTCCTGGTCAAGTATCTCCTTTAAGAAAATTTTTATTAAAATGATTATGATTACTTGTTGCTACCACTACACTTTGCTTCGTTTTAAGTAGGTCTCATGCCATTATAATGAATGATCTTAACAACTGTTCAAATTAAAATATATTACCATTTTTTGTATCAGATATAAAAACATCTGCGTTTTATTTTTTTCAAGTAGATTTTGAAATATCGAAGTAGCAATCTACCACTTCAGATACAAGGCAGCGCACAATTCTTACGCACACACAATCTTCGTAAGTACACAACGCAGAGATAAAAACTGTCTGTGCAACATTCCGGCGACCAACGAACACTACTGCACGCTCAACTACGTCGCGGTTGCCGTCGTTTGCGATTGCTTTGGAACAGCGCCGTGCAGTCTTCCGTATCTCGTATGTTTTTTGCACCTATTGAAGTAGTCTTAGTACATCCAAACATGAATGTTCTAATTTTAAATTTTGTATTTAAACAGCTTTGCGCCCGTAGCTCTAGTTCTACTGAATTTCCACGTCGTCTTCGCGTAGCTGCGTCTTCAATCTGTTTTTTGGGGTTTTAGCATGAAATATTTGACAAATTAACAGAAAGTGTCAAAATGTTTGACAAATGCTCTTCAATTACGAAATCGTAATGGCAGCCCATCAACGTTTTTACGAGTATAATTAGAACAAATAATTTCCTAACAATTGCATAAGAAGACCCCTTTGGTTATGGTGTCTTAGCATGGCTTATTAAGAAGAAAAGAAGCATGAAACCCTTAAGAAACACAACCAAAAAATTTGTATTTATATTAGAAAAGGATTAGTAATATTTAATAAACAACAAACCGTTCTATATATTGCGGATTGTGAAATATATTTCATTATCTGTGTTCTTCTTGATTAATAATGAAGTTTACAAAAATGAATTATTTTACTCTTGAGTAAAGATTTTATTTCAGATTCGCAAAACTATTTACTACTATATACTTGGTATATAACTTTCAATATGTCATTTGTCTAACTTATGGTGTAACCCTAGATGAGCCATAGTTCGAACGCTTAATCTTAAAGAAAATCTTAAAGATAGAAAGTCCGAGTATCAAGTGCGGGAAGAACTTCTGTTTGAGAAAGCACTGTTCCATTTTTTCAAATCAAAAGGAACCAGCCTGATATGTCTATAAACTTCGTTATATCCCTAAATTTTTGTTATTGTCATGTCAGTTAGAAAAGCGGCCCTAACGTTTTTAAATTTTCCTTTAGCCAATTGTAGGTACTAACACGTGAAATAGAGTACAGTTTTCTTCTCATCTACAGAGTCACAACCACGGTTGCCACTTGAAAATTTTTTTCGGTACCAAAATTGGTTTAAAAAGGTACCATTTCTGTAAAAAAAGGTCCAAAATTTTTTTGGATCTTTTTGTTTTCTCGTTTTGTGTTTTTCATAGTGTTATAAATGAACAAAATATAAAATAGTGCAAAGTTGCATTTATAAAAAAAATTAATTTTAAATATCCACAATAAAGTTGGGTCGTCAAAAATGTACCATTTTGAGTACCAAACGAAAAAAAAAAAAAGAAAAGTACCAATTTTGGTACTAAAGTACCATAAGTGGCAACCGTGGTCACAACTAAGACAAAAGCCGTAAGAGGATAGTCACATTAATAACACTAAAAATAATAATAATAATAGGATTAAATCCGGGCACATCATTCCGACGACGGTCGGTCTGACGGTGCGTAAAGCATTCCACTTCCTTAAAAAATTGAAATATAGTGTATACTATAGTATAACATTTATATGAAAGTAAACATACTACTGCAAAAATTAAGGCTTTTTATCATTTTGAAAACATTATCCATTTTGACTTCATATAACCAACTAATAATTATTAGAATTTTACACAATACGTATATTCGTATATCTGCTATGAATGTATGTTTTTTTAGGAGCACGCCCACTGTTAGTTAAAAAGATGGATCTCTTCTAGGTTTATTACTTATAATAATAAAAAAAAATTCGATTAGTTTTGGTGTATTTATAACATATATTATTAATTTCTTATAGAAAAACCAAATCATTTGAGGAATTATAATAAAAAATTCTATGCAGCTAAGTTATGATTAGTAATGATACGATAACCCGAACCAAACCATCAATTTTATATTAAATAGAAACGAATTCCAAATCACAATAAATATATAATTCTACTGCCCATATATAGTGAGTTTTTTTTAAAGTTAATGTGAATTATATCTTAAAAATTCAAAGCAAAGCATTTTTTTTGTAAATGCAGTTTTTTTTGACCTTAACCTTAACCATAGTAATTTGTATTATTACCGGTTTCTTTATAGTGTATTATAGTTAGAGAATCGAAAGGTTTATTCGTATTAAGGTGTTCTGTAAGAGCACCTTAGAGTGTAACATATCATCACATTATTTCATTTGAATTCAATCACAAAGATATTTTTTTTCAAAAAACGAAGAGACAAATCTACAATACGCTTCAATCAAATCTTCTCTCATTAAGGGTCATATTATACAGAGAGTCATGGTCACGTCAAATTTGAAATAGTTATTGTTTTGAATATAAATTAAAAAATTCTTAGTATGCACTCATTCACTTACGTCCAACCCTGCATTTTAAACATAATAATATGTTCATATACATTAAGACTGAAAAGTTTTCGGAAATTCTCATTTAAAATTCGCGCGCTGTATATTTTTCGATATTTTAAGTTTATGTAGTTTGGCAGCACTGTCCTTAATTACTATGCCAAAAATGAGCTCGATCTGTCAGACAGTTCGTTTACGGCAGCTGTTGAAACCAGTTCACCTCAGTAGTGCGTTGCGAAATGTCTTCGACGGTCGTACGACCGTCCTGAAAGGCTTTGTACCACTCATAAACTTGAGTTTTCGATAAAACTGATTCCCCATAAGCCTTTTGTAGCATTCGCAACGATTCTGCACACGAAATTTCGTTCGAAACACAAAATTTGATGCAAACTCTTTGTTCAATATTTTTTTCCATTGTTTTTTTCGCAACGCACTACTGAGGTGAACTGGTTTCAACAGCTGCCGTAAACGAACTGTCTGACAGATCGCGCTCATTTTTGGCATAGTAATTAAGGACAGTGCTGCCAAACTACATAAACTTAAAATATCGAAAAATATACAGCGCGCGAATTTTAAATGAGAATTTCCGAAAACTTTTCGGTCTTAATGTAGGTTATGTAAATGTAGGTTAAGTTCTTCATATCAAATCTAGTAGTATTAATAGTACTAAGCCATAAAAGTTTGAAAGGTTGTTATTCATACAAGGTCAGTTACTTTCTTGAGATAACTTAAAATTCTTTTCAAATGAAGTTGAAAGTTAAAGTTGATTATTACTGACAGACATAATATGACAATGCAAAACAACGTGTTTTTCCTTCTGTTAGATAAAAGTAGAAGAGGTTATTAAAGACATTAGTACTTGATGACTATGAAACTGTCGTTGAGCATCGTGCTCTTCTTTAATAGTTTACCAATGGAAGATTCTTAAGGTTATTAAAATTCATTGAATGCATGCATTTATGACTTCAAAACAATCGTTAAGCATCTTCATTAAGAATGTGTTTAAAAAACGATAGTAATATTTTATAGTTTTAAAACTATCATTGAGCATCACTCTCTTCCATTAAGAAGACACACTCCATTCGGAGTTTGTCTCAAACTTCATAATATCATTTTTTTTTACCTAAGAATCGCATCTACAATGTTTTTAACATTTTTGGATATATGTTGTTTTTGGTTCAATGCACAATGACTCATAAATAGCTTCAAACTTCCAGTGCAACTTCCTTCCATAAAGCCTCATGTAAAATGTCCGTCCTTGTCCCACTAATTGTGCCAACACTTTCGCTCCCAGAAGCACGCTTAGATGCAGTCAAAATTAAAAGTCATTTATAATCGAAATTAATCGCAATGAATACAGAAAATGAAAGTGAGTCTGACATTGTCTTTTTTGTTATTTTGTTATTTTGTTATTTGCATTTAAAAATCTCAATTTACTCTTAAAAATGTAAAATAATAATAAAAAAAAACTATTATAATAACAATAATAAATATAATAACAAATGGAAACGAACGAAAGCATTTTCACTTCAACTATTTACTTTTTGTATTGGACATTAAAAAGCGTCAAATAAAAAATTAAGTTTCTTCGTTATGAATTTTATTTTATTTTTAGGCTTCTATTTACTGAAATCTTAACTGCAAAGACCCATTTATTTACTAACATAAAATTATTTAATATTTTAATGTGATTATGTATGTGAAGAAATTTTTTTATTTAATTACTTAACACTGAAATTTCGCTCGTATCTTGACGTCTTCCACTTTGCCAAGATCTGACAAAGCCTAACCAAAGCTAACCAATAAATTCTAAAGTGATATCAGAGGGAAGGTCAAGTATTTTATAAGAGTTCTATATTACCCTATCCCCCTCGCATTGTCCCTTGTCAATAGCTAGTTTACATTCTTTATACGAAATCTTGACGAATACGAATACGAATACGAATGCCATTGACCTACTTGATCAACAAAACAGACCAGAAAAACATTTTATTATTATATATATCTTCGTGCTTTTTTTTTTTTTTTTGTTTTTAATGACATTTATTTTTATCGTATTTTTTAGAAACAAGATTATACTACTAATTTAAATCTTCTTTTCATTTCGTAATTTGAAGATTTCAAATGTACAGCGCGCGTTTGCACTTCGTAGCCTCAGAAGAACGGCCGTCTCTTGCTGCTTTGTCGCTACCTTCAGTCTTCTGTTTATCGAAACAATAAAATAAATTATTTTAATTAAGGAATTGTTTGTAATACAGTACATTGTATCTTAAAGGTTTCACTGCTGCAAGGTCTACGAAAAGATGGAACAAGGTTTGACTAGTTAAACATACCAACCCGTGGAGAAGAGAATAGGTTTATAATGCTAGAAACCACTTTTTGTTATATTTATTCTTATATTATTTTTAATTCCGTTTATAATCCATCAATTTTTAGGTTTTTTTTTGTTTGGATATTTAACGCATTTAATATCGGAGTAAGATTGTGATTTCATTGTTCTTCTATTTACTAATTTCCAAAAAAATCTATAGAACTAATCTTTGATCTCTACTATGTAACAAAGTACTATGGTAAGGTTAGGTAGTAAGGTTAAAAAAATAAAAGAGTTTACCATCTGTAGTATAGCTTAGTTTTTATTTGTACTTAAGCAACTTAAGTAACATATATATTTTTTTACCTTAAAGCTTTTTTATCAAGTTCTATAAAATTATTTAACATTATAATCATAAAATATATTGTTAAATATTATGACCACTCACAAGTCGGTCTTCACATCTTTCACGTCAAAATTTTCAGAATAAGATGAATGATTGATTTCATTAAAATATCTTCTCAAAGTTTTTCTTATTGACACCCAAATGACATCAACATTTTCTGGTTCTCGATGCAATAGGTATGTGGTATGTCTACTAGCAACCGAAAATCGATTTAACGCGTCTTTTTCTTGAACTCTTAAGATAAGGAATATTTTTTACATATAATGCCGTATTATTAAAGGATGACGATCATCAAATATATAACGATTCCTTTAAAATGTATAAATAAAATTGATCTCAATTTTGTATTAACTAAAAATAATAATATATACATATATATATTACAACACTGTCGAATTCCTATTAGAATACATTCCGGTATCTATAATATGCTAGATTTTTCTGTACTCAAGGCGGTGCTGAATAGTAATAACTTATCTGTGTTGTAGAAGGCCTATATTATAGATCATTAATTGAACTAATGCTGATATAAGATTAAGGTTTGTCCTTATGACGGTTAGTTATATGTTTTCATTACTCTCCTATGGTTTCCTAGAAGTTTCGTTTTTAGACACGGTGTAACCTCTGTTTGATATGAGTTAGTATAATTTATGGGTTATGTTTTCTGCACATTAACCCCACCACAGTGCATGTACAAGCTTCGTCTAATTTATCGCATTTTCAGTTCCTGTTATTTATGTACTTTATTTTGCAGTTGTTTTTGGTTGATTCTATTAAATCTGTGTAGTACCTACGGCGACCAGAAACGTTGTTAGTTGCAGTTCACAGTGGCAGTGGCAAAAAAGAAAAAGCCATTTTCCGCAATTTTCCTGCATTTCTGTTTTAGTTTTTATTGTTGCCATGGCTGCAGTGTTGTACATGTAGAAATTTTTATATAAGCTGGTGACCCAGAAAACTTTCTTCCGTAACTCTTTTCTGCCAGTAAAACAGCAGTAAAATCGCAGTATTGCAATGCTCCCGACCACATAATTTCTTGTTCATCTCTCGTTTTTTTCTGTTCACTTTTGCAGCAACAGTTTTAGTCTTTTTTTTTTTAGTTTTATTAATTTCCTTCTCGGCATTAACAGTTTTGTTTGCGTTGTTGAATATATAAATGCAAGTAGTAGGGTAGGGTAGTACAGCTACACAACTCGAAAGTAGGGTTATTGATAGCGAGCGTATCTATGTAGCAAGTAGTAATCACATTATATTGGTTAGAAAGGTTGAGAAAAAGCTTAAATCTTAAAATTAGTGATGAGTGTAATTTTAGCCTCTTTAACTCGAAAGCGTTAATGAAGAGATTAAATCTCTGGATCATTAAACGAAATTTTCATAATTTTTAAGCATATACATATGTAATGTGTTGTTTTCTGTCTTCGACATTCACAGTTCGCGATTAAATCACAAAACTTAGTCGCTCATACATATTCCGAAAGAAACTTTTGTTGATTGTTTTCACAGGAATCAAAAAGTTGGATTTAGTGACGGTAGATCTTCCTCTTCTACTCAAGTAACAGGTTAGAGCCGTGTTGCTAACATGCGTTAGAACTGGAGATGAAGTTCTAGAAGGATGTTTCTAAAACCGAACTGCGCTGATGATAAAGGAAACTATTTTTATAAGGCCTATATACATTTGTAGTGTTTACTGTACTCATTAATTGAAAGATTAATGATTAATTAATGAAAGTGCAGTGAAGAGAAAAGATAGCTTCTCTTCTTCTTCTGTTCTTATCTTCAATGAGTTTGGCCATTTCGTAACTGATTACAGCAAAACCGATCTTACATTGTGACGGAATTATACCAAGTTCCCTATATTTTTCACATATGTCAAATTAAGACCATACAAGCTACTGGAGTCAAAAGCATTCGCCCAGGGGCCTTGTAGGTTGAACTCACTCAGGAGCTCATACAGAAATTGATGAATGAGCAGTGAAAATCATTGGTAGGTAATCATACCACTAATTTCCAAAAGACCTCACATTTAAAAATCCTGCGGGTGTCTATGAGTGGGGCATGCATATTTTCAGTGCAATTGTCTGTGTGTATACCTTTTCTAAAAGGTTTTCCTTTCCATACCATGTTAATTAGCTACAGCAACCCCACTGACTTGCTTCTTCTTAATTAGTTGGATGTGACGAATGCGGTGGACTTGGCACATTTGTGTAGCAATCTTAAAACTCTTGCCACCGCTTATGTTGTCAAAGTCGGTTTAGCTTCCCACAGACATGACAGCCCATCGTCTTTACTCTTGCATGCAACTCGATTCTGTATTAAATGCATTTAACTGTACTTAGAGTTGCGACAAGTGTTGCAACAGTGTGCAAAATTCAAAAACTGAAAACCAAAATAAATTTATATCTGAAAAACAGAAGAAACTCAAAAAAAAGAAACAAAAAAAAATTAAAACTTAAAACTTCAAAAAGTAAAATTACCAGTTTTTCTGCTAACAAAAACAAAAACAAAAACAAAAACAAAAGCCTCAAAAAATCTGAAAAATATAAAAATGAAAATAATATTGCACACATACTCGCTTGTCCCACCTCATCTTACTCATAAGCTGTGATTTAAGGTTTCCAGTCCGTTGCTATTCATTGTTGTTATTGCTTGTATCTGTCTCTGTCTCTGTATCCGTCTCTGTATTTGTATCTGTGTCCGCCGAGTAGCGAGTAGTCAGTGTCGGTCGTTACTGTATCTGTTGGATGGATCTGTGGTAGTGGTGCGAGCAGTCTTGTTAACATTTTGTGGGGCTTGAGACTTGTTTTTTACTGCAAGTTTCTTTACATCGCGTCAAAAGCGCTACGCCGAGATATACATTCGTAAAAAATATTCAAAACTTGTTCTATTACAATAAATTCTATTAATAAAAAAACTTTTGCTAGCATTCAACAATATAAATACAAAAACAAAAAAAAGCAACCATGAAATGCATAACAATTTTTACTCTTTGTTTTTTTTTTATTTTTTTTTGCTGTAATATATTTAACGGTTACATAAGCTCTTGCATACATCATAATTTTTTTCTAACTCCGGCTGAACATACGTAAATATGTACAGTAAATAAATGCGAATTTATTTTACAAAAAAAAAAGATTTAAATATCTTTAGGTCAAGAATTTAGCCGAAATTTTCAGTTTCACAGTACAATAACTAGCTTCACTGTGATTTCTACATATTTCACAGTACTTCCGTAACAACATATCAAAAAATAGATATTGTAAAATATTGTACTTCCATTTTATATATATTACAGCATTACTTGAATAAATTATGTATGTCCCTATATAGTCAATAGCGCCATAATTTGATCACATCTAAGATTTTTCCAATCTATTTGTAGTTAAGATTATAGTGATACGGAACGCAACATATGTGATACGGAAAATCACTTTTTCTTAGTAGTAATGTTGGCAAAGTGTTATACCTAACTTATCAGATAGGTCTGATCTGTGCTGTTATTATAACAAGATGAGTTTGTCACATGGGTTGACGGCGTGTTGTGTATGTTATAATAATTTTCCTTATATATCTAGATGATGATCTAGATTATTCACTCGAGGCTCTCATTATAACAAGATGAGTTTGTCAGATTGAACACTATATGGTTTCTGTTATAACATAGTTTCTTAAATTTTAAGTGACTGTTTCGAATTGCTTTAGGAGAGAAAAAGAATATCAAGGCAACATATGTTGACTTCGTCTGTAATCAGGAACTCCTCGTCAAAACAATTTTCGTCTTTATTTAACGAGACGTGAACACTTCTCGCTATATTCTATGTTACTGTCCAGTCTTGTTTGCTAGATGATAGCTATTAACACGTAGTTAGGCATTCCCAGATTTTGATTTTCACTAATCTTATGTTCGTATGTTTTTTAGAACATTTGAACAGGTGAAGTACAGCTGCTGACAGGACATATGTTGACAAAAGAAAAATTTGTACGTTAGAAATAGCTATTAAGAGTTCTTATAGTTCAGCTTAGACAAATCTCAGTAGACTATTTTATCAGGTGTAATTTCATATTTTTCTAGAAGGTTTTTGTATATAATATTTATTATATTTTATATTTAATATTTATTATATTTTATATATAATATTTATTATATTTTATATATAATATTTATTATATTTTTTATATAATATTTATTATATTAGGTATGTAAGGAATATTTCGTACTCTATAAACACGATCCAAATATGCATATAATACTTATGTATACCATATACATACCATGGTATGTATATACAGTGCGATAACAAAATTAATATAATGTTGACATTATTATTAATACAATACTTTAATAGTGATCTTTAAAACTTGATTTCGGTTTTAAATAGTTATAAGATCTGCTAATTAAATTTGTCTAAAAGTTTTTAACAATTAAATTATTACAGTTTTATGTTTGTCTAAAAGTGCTTTAAATTAATATAATTTAATGTACATTATATATATTTTGAAAGAAATCAGTGTTTTTACTACATTCTAATTGAATATCTCAATACTCTACAAAACCATGGTTCACGTTTACATGCTTCCTCTTGTCTGTCCTCTTATTCACCCAAGAACCGAAGTGGAATTCGTTATTTGCTCTGCTGATAATCAAACAAGCACACTTTACATAATTTAACATAATTGTAGATTAAAAACAAAAAAAAACAAAATTGAAAAGAAATAGAGGAAAATAGTTGACATATAAATTAGAACGTTTGTTGACAATAGATTAAAACTAAGATTTCAAATGTCTACAATTTACATATCAGAATTCAGATTCATCACCGAGTGTGTTTACATTTTCATGCATAGGTTCATTGTCAGGCTTACCACATTGTTTTCTTCAATATATAAAACAACTATACAAAGTTTAAGAGTTTCTAATATTGGAAGCTATTTATATATATATATATATATATATAGTTATGATATCCAAAGGAACTTGTATCAACGTTACCATAAAATCAATTGCATTCACCGAAATCCCTGGAGTTAAGGTCAATTCTTATGAATCTTTAAGGGATTATTAAGCAATATCTTTGTTTAGTTTAGAGCGCCTACATCATCGTATTTGTGTTGCAAGGAAATAGTGTAACAATATATATAGACTATATATTCGCTAGGTGGAAAATTTGGTTCAGAAAAAACGAGAAAAAATAGAGTAATTTTAATACACATATAGCTGACAGACCTTTTCAAAGAAAAAATCAATTGTCAACCACTACTACGATTTTCAAATCCATTTAAGTGTAAAGACATGTTAGGCATCAAATTAGAGTTTATTTATCGACCCAATACTCGATACTTGCAACAATTTTTTTTGCATTGTAGGTTTTTGTTTAGATATCTCACACTATAAATTAATGTGTGACTTAGGCTCTATGTATGAACTATTTTTTAGATATTAAAGGTTTGTTGTATGTAGACTTTTTTTTGGGACAACTTTTATTACAATAAATATGGGGTATAAACCCTTAGCTCTGCCTCAAGCGATTTTACTTCACTTTTGAAATAAGGAATCAACTTTCGAAGTTATGAAAAGTTTTGAAAAGTTATGAAAATGCATATAAATTGATAACTCTTAATATGCTTAGAGATTAATTAGTGTTTCTTCAGTATAATTTAAATAACGTATCGTTATTTGTACAGGATATTTAGTTTCGAAACTTATCGAGTTTAGGATATGATTCTATGCTTGAAAAATCAAGTGATGATACCTCAGAGCTTAAGTTATATATTCATGTAGCGTATTTAAAGTAGGTATGTATGTATGGTTTTGTTATAATAATTTGATTGTTAATTTCAAATATACATAACTTATAAAAAATATATACAAAGTTTCTCAAATATTTTTATTCACATAATAAATAAATAAATAGATAATAAATAGTATCTTCTCCACTTTTGGGCGTGCAATCGGTGAATATGAAAAGAAGCCACCTTAAATTTATTTCCAATTTCGCACGACAGGCTTTTCTCTACTTTGATAAGGATTTTTAATCTAGCTGGCGCACAATAATTTAGCTAATGTTAGACAGGATATGATTGCGTTCCGACCTGACCCGCGCACACCAATCACTCAGCAATAATGACGACCACCATTGACATAATGTAGTCCCATATGCATTTATATTATTAAAAAACTATTTAGATAAAGTATCTAATAAACGATATTTGCTAAAGTCCGACCGGCATGATATGCTTAGGTACAAAAAATGCTCTTGTTTCGCATTGGTTTGCTGGCGGTCTGGCGGTCTGGCGGGTCGATATTGTGAAGTGTTTGCAGCGGTGTCAGTCGAAGACACATACTTACCATTAGTTGATAGCTCAATTAGCAGGCTTATGTACGTAGAGGTATCTGTAAAATGTATCGTTAGGCACTAGACGTAGACGTTTATTTGCTTTTTACTTACCTACTGCGTAATATGATATTTCATTTCACAAAAACGCTCTTTATATATTGTGCACAACACTGTGTGCTCATAAATTGTATCTACATATTTCGATGTGCATATGTATCTAGAACAAATGTTAATGTTATGGTTAAGCAAAACTTTCAGTGGAAGCAGTAATAGAGGAAAAAAGGTGTGTTTCGACATTCAACGTTCAACATTTAACATTAAACATCAAACATTACTGACTGATACAAAATAGTTCGTTGGTCGCCGCTGCTGAGTTGTAAATTGTAAATTGTGAATTGTGAATTCAGAATTCAGAATTCTGAGTCATGTCTGTCACGTAGAAGAAACTTGGTTTCACAATTATTTCAATTGCTCGGATCATTGAGACTTGTGCTGAAGTAACCATGGCTGAAGTAATTCACTTGAAAATATTAATAACTGCAAAAATTAATAAAATGTTTGTAATGTTTGCAATGTTTGGCTTTGAAGCGATTCGATATCATAGCAAAACGGGTGCGCTCTGCACTCTACTTCATGCACTTAGCAATGTATGTGCGCTTAGCATTAGCCCTTCTATGGTATATTGTGCTTGCAATCTCAGCAAGAGCATATCTCATAACAATTTGCCGACAATATATGCTTAGCAATTTTTGCCATTGAGAAAAACTGAATAAAGTTTTTCTAAACTGTGAAGTTAGGTACCAAGATTTGTCAACATTGTTGACAGAAGACTGTAGACTGTAGACTGTTGACGGTTGGCTATATTAATGTATTTCCCTTAATACTCTACTTCGCAACATACTTTAAATATACTTAAATTGTTTAAATTGTAAAATTATTGAAAAAATGTTCCCACAGTTTGTTGCACTTGACTGCATTGCTTTTCGTAGTTTCCTTCCTTCTGGTATCTGCTCGAGTGTCGTTCTCACGAAATCCCACCCCAATTATTAATATGGATTCCTGCAGTACTCACAATAAGTACATAATACCAAGCATTCTAAGCAGGTTGTTGTTTGGATTTATCAAAAATTGATTGCAAATCATTTTTAAATGTCTGAAAGAAACAGGCGCATAACTTACGAGTATGAATGCCATCAGTTGTATCCTTCTCAAGATGATTTCCGTAGCAATACCCGTCGTTTACTGTTCCCTTGTTCCCTTATTCCTTGCTTCCTTGCGCTCATATGGTGGCTTCATAATGACGGCTGTTACGAGTATTATTGTGTTAGCATTGTGTTTCCAGGCTTCCATGTTATGCAATCTGTAGCACTTCAGTGTTCCACTTTTGAGCAAGAACTGCTTTTTTCACTTGGCTTCGCTTTTGTTGTTCATATGCGGTATACTGCTTCACTGCACTTTCTGCCTTGCCAGCAACCAAGCAAGTATCATTCCTTTTGCCGTCGACAGTTGCGGTCTACTTCAAGTAATCGAACATCTGCCTTTGTTCTTATACAGCTCGCCTTACGTTTGGGAAATGTATGTACGTACACGAGTGCAGCTCTTCTAAAGTTCCGCAGTTCCACAGTTGCACAGTGTACAGCTGCACACGACATAACTTCCCTTTTTCCATTCTCATTCCTATTCGCAGTCAGGCTTTGTATTACATTTCATCACTTTGCAGGATATCGTGACTGCATTATTTTATTTGTAGTTTCCTTTGAAACAATTCAATTTGAAATGATTGTTTATTGTGTTTTATTAGTGAGTTGGGAAACGACCTACTTTGTGCGAGGAGTCTACATCAGGTGCTCTCACCTTATGCCAATGCAGGAATTAAGGTAAAACCTCACTCATGTTATTTAAAACAAACCCTTCAGCAAATAAAGGACCTGATTCTTATTATCTGCATTGCTGCCGGGAAGGCTTCACTTCCTTTTTATAATATTACAGGTGATAAGTTTTTGCAAAATTGTGTATTGTTTTCCGCTGTCCAGTGTGTTGGAATACGACATTAGTTTTTGCACTGCCTGCACTGCCAGGTGATGGTTTATTCATTAGTTTTTTTTAAATAAACATATGTTTGTTATACAATAAATATATATATACATATATGTATACATATATATAAAGTTGCTTACATTGTATTTGAAAAAGAATTGGCTTGGTAGACAAGTAGTAGTATTAGTAGTGTTAAAAATGTACTTATAGGTAAATTTTTTCAAATTTATATTCTGCTGTTATTTTGCAAATTAATTAATAGAAGCTAATTTCAGACAGTTGTGTAGTATAGCTGTTACTAAAGAAAAAACCAACAATAATCATTAAAATTTGAACTTAGACCACTTAGGTTCTTAAAAAACCATTACAGAAAGCATCATTCTATGAAGCTTTGTTAGACAAACCGATATCGATATCCAATGAAAGAAACCCATAGTCAAGAAAAAGGTCACATACAAACAAAGTCATATGGTCAAGGATATGTAAAAAGAAAGATATACAGACAGATATATTTAGATCAGACTTACAGACAAGAGTATACATATAAACTCATACAGATAGAAGCATACGTACAGAGATATACATATAGATAAATATGGAGAGATTGAGAGAGAGATTCAGATAGTTATTTATAAAGTGAGAATAATCAAAGATGGTCGCAGTGCGGATATACAATTAAACAATTAAAGTCAATTGACTGATCAATTGAGATTTAATTCAAATGACCGGCTCTAGATTCTGCGTAACTAACATGACGCACGTACATATTAAAAAGTTACAATTATCCAATAACTTCCGATGATTAATACTCCATTAAAAAAAACATCGAAATATTAATACATAAAAATAAATACAGAAGCGTACAGGTATAAACTAGCATATATACTTTAAAATATCTTCAATATTTTGGCTAGCTATACAAAACGTATAGCAATCTTGAGAGAGATTGTCATGGTAATTAAGAATATATGTAAATGATGTCCAAAACCTGCCTCAACAGACAAATCGAATTCACCAAACTAGTTCGCCATTTTAAAGTCGGTTTTGTTTTTTCAGAATTTTAATCTTTATTTCGATCGTTGTTTTTAGTGTAGGTATTCCTATATATATTTTGGCAAATTCGCTTTTGCCTTCATCAGGAGAATTCCTTATATTACTTGCCATGCTGATCAAGACTGTGTAGTTTAAATAGTCTTAAAAGTCTCTTTTTCTGCATTTTAAACCTTATATACACGAAAACGCAGATGATTTTTATATGTAATAAACATAAAACTTAAAAAGTTAGTAGTAAACTAAGTACTATTAAATTTTTATTCTAATATATATATAATATATGTATTCATAACGTGTAATACAAAAACATAATAAATTAATTGTTTTTTTTTTCTTTTCAGGTAAATATTTTTAGATTGCAAACTGATAACTTATGTTATTAACTCATTTGTCAGTAAGTCTCTCAAAATGTATAATATGTATTATCCCGACCAAATGTATTTTTGTGATTAAAGAAAAAATACAAAAATACATTCTTGAAACTAATAAATAAATATCAGTTCTATTAATGAACGATTAATATCCAATAAAGTAACTATACTTCTATGAAAATAATTATATAGAAGAGGCCGCATTCCAATAGAACAAAAGTACTAAAACTTTAATCGTGGCAACTACCATACCATATCAATACCCGACTTCGTCAGTAGTCAATAGTCGAGTCTGTGGTTTAGTGATGAGGATATATTCAATATTTGATTCAATCTCTTCAATAAATAGTTTTGACGGTAATGGTCAAAAATGATCCCTCTACAGATCATTGGTTCACAAGAAACTATTTAGTTTAAAAAAAAACTCAAATTAAAATATTTCTACTATTATGTTTTTCCCAGCCATTATCAATAAACGGAGATCCGAAGTTTCGTATTGTGAAGATCCAAGGCACCGAAAAGTAAATAGTTTCCATTTCTTAAAATAGAAAAAACCCAAAAGAATCTGAAGGCACCGTTAGGTAACTGAACATTTCGTCACCACTCCAGGCTGATCCAATTGAGTTGTAGATGATGTGATGGCTTTGGTCTGCAAGAGAAATCAATTCGTTGTCAATTTGCTGCGAACACTTTTTGCGCCGTTTAAGTCGGTATGCCGTTGGCTCCGAAGAGGTTCAAAAACATTGAAAGTCTATAAAAACTTAATTACAATTTCTGCATAAAAGATTTATGACCTGCCGGCAGTCGCTGGCCGAGCTGCGGCATTGTCATTAAAGCAAATAAAATTATAAATGAAAGTGATTGATGAACGAATCATAACGAATTCGTGAAGCGCTGGGTTATTTAATAGTTCGGCACTAGTAGTTGAGAGCTGAAACTGTAGTTTTCAGAGATATGACAGGCGCAGCTTTTGGATTTCTTTCGAAAGTAAGCCATTCATTAGTTTCATTGCACTGTTTATGGGTTCGTAAAAAATTTGTACGAAATAAATAATCTCTGAACTTTTGGCTTAAAGATTTGCAGTAATTAATGTTTAGATTTTTTTCTTATTTCTGTTTCTCATAGTTTTGTTTTTTATTTTTTATTTTTTGTTTTATTTTTTTTGTATTGTATTACCATATATTGCATTGTTTTTGCTTTCTGCACTTGTCAGTTTTAGGTTTTTCTTTGAAGATGTTTACAGAGATTTGAAGAAAAACTTCAGGTAGTTCAGATGTCTGTCAGTCTATTGTAAAATTTTGTAATTACTACATTAGTGGGCATTATGGGATCTGAGCCTTATTAAGAAGTTTTTTTTTAATGAAGCTTTTCTGATGTGAAATAAGTCATTCACTTGAATACTGTAATTTTTTCTCGGCCTCATCTCACACCTTGCAGACATAATTGTGAGACTTACGGCTGAAATGGCTGAAATGGCTGAGGTGGCTGAGATGGCTGAGACGGCAAGCCCGCGGTGCTAACGGCTTCGTAGTTTGTTCACATCATTGCATTTAATGCAAATTTATAATAATTTCTTAAGCATTTTATAATACACGGCGCACACTGTGTCTTGTAGTTAGACTAGTTTTTGAATGACGCAAATGTGGTAGAGGGGTCGGGTGGTTGGGTGGTCGACTATAAAATACTTATTTACCAGTACTGGTTTCAGTGGAGAATACTCGTATACCCGTGCAAGCAAGCGCCTCGGAAAGACGGCTACGAACGAACTACTCATAATTATTTTAGTCAAACACTGATATCTAAAAATGTTGAATTGTGTGTGCTTTATGCAGTTACTGCTTGTCCGTCTTATTCGTCGGTATGACTATGACTATGACTATGACTGTCTATCAGTCTGTCAGTCTGTCAGTCCTTCTGTCTTGTCTGTTTGTCTTTTGTGATTAATAAATCACATATTTGCTTACTGATTAAAAGTGAAAAAGAAAAAAATCCGCTCGCTCTATGTAAGCGCTGACATTGTCTTTTGCTATTGCCGTTTTGTTGCTTTAATTGTATTTCCGATATTTATCTACTTCTTGTTTTATATCCGCTATCAATTTTAATTTTATACTGCATTTGATAGATACATTACACATTTTGTACTCAGTTGGCTGTTGAGTTTTGCCTATCAAGGCCCACATACATATCTTTCTTCTCCTTCACATGAGTTTATTTTCTGCCGCTTTAATTTGATGCCAAATGTTTGGAATGAAATATTTATCAATAAATTTATCAAATGTCATAATCTAAAATATACAATATTATATACGAGTATGTACATGTATAGATACATTAGTACGAGTATATTTACATATACAATATAATGTATTTTATATTATTTCTGTGGGAAACATTGGGTTTCACGTCTCAACATAAATCATGTTTTTTTCCATTTGTCATTACAGTTTGGATTTTTTCTACGGTACACCTAAAACTAATAGAGAACCATGCGTGAATCAAACCCCTTCGTTGGCCATATATCATGAGATGTTAAACGTTCAACTGTCCTTTTATGAACAAAATACGAAGTAGAATACTTTGGCAATTTCGGTGATATAAATTATTATCTCAGTTATAATTCAAATATTTATGCAAAAATTAGTGAAAAGAAACTACTTTTTCTGAACTCTGAATACCGTACACGCATATATTACTGATTAATATTTACTAACTAAATTTCTGTTTTCATCTATATTTTTTAATATTTTTTTTTTTCGCTAAATCAAATAAGTATATATATTGTATATCCGGGCTATTATTTCGAACCTCTCTGATACTCCATTGCGATACTCCATTGCGATACTCCATTGCGATACTCCATTGCGATACTCCATTGCGATACTCCATTGCGAGCCGCATACCTTATTTCTTACTGCATGATATTGTTTTTAAATCCACAAAAATTCATTGTCAATATACTACTTTGTTTGTTCAAAAACTTAAAGACTAGTTTGCATACTAATAGATAGACAGAAACATAGCTGATTATGATAAAGATATGAACGTTGTTATATCGATTTGTCCTTTTACACCTATCAAGAATATAAACTACTGTAGTTATATAATTATTAGTATCTGCTACATTAACTTTTAAACAAACTGGCTATATTCTTGTAATGTAATACAAAAATCATTAAAAAAATCAATTACAATAATTTAAAACACTTCCACCTTTTCTTCTTATCCTTATCCTTCTGTATCCTTCTCCTTCTGTATCCTTCTCCTATTTTTATTTTTGTTCGACTTCTCTTACCTTTCTACTAGAAGACAAAAAATTCCTAACATATTAATATATTAATTATCCGAATCTATCTTTTGTTTCATATTTCTCTTTCTTTTCTCCACTCTCTCTCTCTCTCGTCTCACTCCCTCTTATGTCTTTATTCTCTTACTCTTATCTGTCTTTTTTCTCTTTCCTTGATTTCTTTTTCTTGTCTCTCTATTTTCTTTTTCTCCTCCTTTTATTTTCTTTATTTTCTCTTATATCAATCTCTGTTTTGTGTCACTCTTTTTTCTTATTTATATCTCTTCCCTCTTACCCCTCTCTCTCTCTCGTCTGACTCTCTCCTATGTCTTTCTTCTCTTTCTCTCATCTGTCGTTTTTCTCTTTCCTTGATTTCTTTTTCTTATCTCACTATTTTCTTTTTCTCCTCTTTCTATTTTCTTTATTTTGTCTTATATCAATTCTCCTTCTCTTTTCCTTTTTCTCTTCTCTGTAATTTTCTACCGAAATTAAAGTAGAATAACAAAATAATTGTTCTATTTATTAACTTTTCTAATCCCTACTTCTCCGTTAATGATTTTTGCGTAAATCACACCTAATTTGGGGAAAAGTATAATAGATCTAATAGATCTGATAATAAATAATAATAATCTAATAAATAGGCAATTTAAATTGGCATTTTTTGGTATGTTCTAACTTATTTAAATTATTTTGAAACTCTATCTAATTATGTTTCTTTTTCTGTTGCATATGTTATTCTTCTCTTTCCCTCTAATTATCTCTCTTTATTTCTGGTTATCTAGCATTTTCTCATATATTCTCCCCTGTTGAGCTTTAAAATAATTCTTGGAACTTATGTTACAATGATCAAATAATATTCTTTAATAGATTTCACTGTAGTTCCAAACTTTTCTTGTGAATATCCTTTGTTAACTAGCTTTTTTTTAACTATTTTATTTTGACTTGCAATAAAATATCCTTGATATAATAATTTTTATATTCCATGAAATATAATCAATATTATAAAATTAGGATAATAAAAGAAATTCAATCAATTTCTGTAGAAAATTCCCGATTGTCTGAAACGGAAATTATTTTTGAAGATTTTTTTTATTTTCTTAATTATCGATGCCAACCATGGGAGTTTGTTAACATAGGCTGGCTCTCCCGGTTGGCATCACATTGAATATATTCTGAAAACTATGACTTTTTCAACAGTGATGACGTCAATCAAGAAAATAACTTTTATTTAATTGACAAAACAAAAGTAAAAAAAGAAAAACAAAATAATAAAATAAAAATATAGAAAAAAAAAAACAAAAATCAGAAAGAAAACAACGGAAAGTTTCTGAAAGATGTAAAGTTGTGCGCCTTTCCAATACGCCACGCCATCCAACATTTTGCTGAGCAAAGAAAACTCACAACTCACAACTCATAGACTCATGGACTCAAGGACTCACTGAACGTTCGGATTTGATTTGATTTTCCTCATTTTCTATGAAAATTCAGCATGACGTAAGATTTTCCTTTATCCTTTGCTTTTTAATTTCCTTTCTCTAGTGTAGTTTTTTTAATGCTGTGCATGGATACGAGCACATTTTAATTTATATCCTTTGTCTAAGGCACATCCTTGTTTGTTTAGTTACTGCATATTTCGTTCAAAATATTTTTATTTGCTTACTGGCTCCACATATTTCTCTTTATATTTCGAATGTAAACAGTTTTATGCTTAATTTTAGTGAAGGTTTACGGCTGAACGGCTGAGTTACTATTAAAGTCATCGCGTCTTAGTTATTTGTTTATTTTTCATGAATTGTGTGAATTGCGTCATCATGAAGGCAAACCATTCATTGACAGTCCATTAAATATATGGCACCGTTAAACAATACACATTCGACTTTATATTGCTAGCTCGTCTCTACCTGGCAATAAAGGAAACATTCGGTTTATTCATACGACTTGTCTACCTATTAGCTAATATTCCTTGCCTAATTAATTTAATTTTGTATCAATCAATTGGCAGTATTCACGTACAATCTTGCATACATATAGTACTTCTTAAGTACAATCCACCTCTTCAGCTATCGACATATTCATAAACATCTATGTTACTTCGTTTATTAGTTGAAGATGTTTTATGTTAAGTGTTCCGGTTTTAACTGTATTTCTGAAGAACAAAAAAATTCTATTCAAAAACGACTATGAAGCTTTAGAAGTTTCTAACTTAATGTTTTCTTAACTGGGTTTAAAATATGAATTATAGTATATATAGTAATGTAGAAATACTACAACATTATAAATCTTAATATTTAGATTATTTACGTAGATCCTTCGATTTGTGGAAAACAATTGTATCCATAAAGATATGAATATTCCTTAAATAATAGATGTTATTCTAAATTATAGTTACGGTTCTGTTGCAGGAATCTAATGATATTTTAAGTACTTTTTCTATTATTATATCTGTTTAAACTTTAAATGATGTGTACAATTAATCTATATTTTATTTATAAAATTAAGGAAATCAAGTCATCAGTACAGAATATATCTACTACTATTAAACTGAATTTCTATTCTGGTAAATTTTTTTAAAAAACTCTATACATACACCCATTAGTTTACCACAGATCCTTAATAATAAGTTTACGTTTCAAAAACGTTTCTTATTCGTTTCTTCATTATAACCGTTAAAAGTGATTTCTTTTATATATCTCAGTAGCGTTGTCGTTGGGTTTTAAAAATCTCGAGAAAAGCCCAGCAAACAGATGACATACTTAGCCTATTATGGCAATGCGGGAGAAAAGATATGAGATATGAGATAGGCTATTTGCTGGTTTTATTACTTTAGAATATAAGTCAGGTTCAGATTTCATCTGTGATATTACTTGAATGAAAATATACTCTCTTCTACCATTACTTTGTTGGTTTAGTTTGTGCAAACATTATTCAAAGTAGCAAAATTATTCCATTCTTCTGAAAAGCTTGAAATATGCAATTCTATTTAATTGGTTTGTGGATTAAGTGAAACCATCGAAAAATGGGTACATTTGATTACATCCATTCGATAGATCTCATTCAATTTTTCATAGTTTTTATAGACACTGTTGGTAGTTACTAAAACTGATTCATTTTGTTTGATCATTTTGTTGGCTGACAGATCTATATTTTTTTTTAAGACACTGCGGTAGCTCCCGTTTATCTCGTAATTTCTGAAAATGTTTTTTTTTTTTCAATCATTTCGTTGGTTTAGTAGAAACACTAGAAGTGCTCATTTCAATCTTCATTTTTTTTCTCAGACATGATGATGATTTCTGAAAATATGCAATTTTAAACGATCACTTTGTGGGTTTAACAGAAAGAGGACAAATAGAATATGGGAAAATTTGATTGTACTTATTCTTCAGAGTTTCTTTAAATACTACAATGGTGGTCCCGCTTCCTGAAAGTGTATCATTTTATTCAGTTGTTTCACCAGTTCTGTACCATGATTGTTTATTCATATTATGTAGGCAAAATATGATTACACTAATTTCGATTACAAATTTGAGCTTATAGCTTGAGGTGCTCTTAGCGGATCTTACAAATACCGTGCATGAGATGCGAATGAGCACTAATGATGCTAGAAGGTAACGGTTTTGGTTCATGTCATTCTAAAGATCAACGTTAGTTCATTCAACTTTGGTGTTTTGGTGGTTTGGTGTTCTGGTGTTCTGGTATACTTGGCTATTCATTTAATATTTCCGAAACTTCATTATTTTGATTTTATCTCATACGCCTTTCCGTCTTTCCAGCTCTGCGTCAATTTGCGCATCCATTCCATTCCATTCAACTATCCGAATTGTTGAGATTTTTTGTGGTTGTGATGTTTTTGCAGTCGTCTGCTCTTTTTTTCGTCTAATATTTAAATGAAAAAATGAACTTTTGTTCTGAGTTATTTATGCTAACTAAATTATGGACAAAGTAGAGAAATTAAAGCAAAAATTATTTCCAAGAGATTTAATTTGTGTGGCCTTAGCTTGAGAAATCACTTAGCCGCGGTTCATGACATTGCCCAATCGCTGCCGAACGCCACATTCTTCTCACACAGAAAACGTGAAGACGCGATTAGCGAGCCGCACTGTAGTGATTCACTCACTTTAATTAAATTCTAAAATCGAAAAGAAAGAATCGTTGTTTCTGTGTTCTGTGACTAAATAAAATGGTTTACATCACCGCTTCCATGAGCGAATTTTTGTTGTGCCCGTCACTTCGGTTCGGTTCCGTTCAGTTCGGTTCTATTCTGTTCTTAAAATGTTTAGAAAATATTGTAATTAAGATAAACGAGTTTGTTTTGTTTTGTTTTTTTTTGGTTTTTTTGGTTTTTTTTGGTTTTTTGCTATTGTTTTTTGTTTGGTCTAACGTTTTTCTATGTTATTTTGTATTGATTGCCATTGTATTCACCTAATTATTATTATTTATAGTAGATATTCATTTTGTAGTTGAATAGTGAGTGTGGTTGAGCTTTTGAGTATGTGAAGTATCTGCGCTTAAAGTATCTTAAGGCAAAATAACGTTTCGACCTTCCTTTAACAGAGCGAGCGAACGCCAGAGTTGATCGTTCCGCTAATGTCGTTGGCTACGAGTTATGTTACACATAAGAGCGCTTTGTAGTATCTGAGTTCAATTTATTTGTGCTATGCAATTATTTTCACTGTAACAATAATTAAAACAAGAATTCATATTCAATTTGAATTCATATGAGTTCAGACTCGTGAAGTTATATAAGAGTCACTTGTGCTATACAAGCTCGCGCGACCTTGCCTTACTCTCGTCGAGTTTCCAACGTTCAGTGCCGATTGTCGACCATTCATATTCATATTTATATTCATAGATTTTTATTATTATAAATTGAATTTTATTGTGTCTTTTATGGTTTTGTATATTGGATTTGTTTGTCTTATGCACTCGAAGTGTGCAAAACAAAACTTAAATCCGAAGCCAGATTTTGATTTAGATAAAAACAGATTTCATTCAAATTCAATTATAATATAGTCAATTTAAACTTTTTCCTCTGCAGAATATCTTTAAATTTCAAATAATAAACTGAAAATAGTGCTAACTTTCGCTTGACTTTGTGCCACTGGGAGCCATCAAGTTGTGACTTTTGCATTTCACTCTAAACTATCTTAATTGCATGCAAATTGCATACGTCGATAACTCGATGTGTTGGCTTGGCTAGTTTCTTTTCACCTCAATTTATTATTAAATATCGCCGCTCTATTCAATACCAAGGCTATGGTAATTGCTTCTACAATAGCCAATATAATAAATTTTATTTTAAGTGGCAATTTCTTAGATTATATGAGATTGTTGTTAGGTATAAGGGCAATAAAATATAGTAGGTCGGAAAGAAATAGGTCACATAAACTGATTTAATACTATTTGTACACCATAAAAGTGTGTGATAGTATCACAACGAAATAGTAACATCTTAACATAAATCCTTATGTTTAGATTTAGATTAAATTTTAAAACGGGTTGGAAACTTGTCACCACGTCACTGCATCCTTTGAGGATTATTGTAACATACTCATTTTAGTTCCAAAGACGCGTAGCAGTTAAGAACGCCATTATGTCCTTTGGTGAAATGTCGCCTAATTCCGTAATAAGTGGATAGGCAGTGGATAAGTACCGAAGTCTGAGTCTGGCGAAACTAACACAGTGGCACAAAATGTGTTCTGCTGTTTCCTCCTCCTTATGATAGTAAAAGCCATAACAAAATATCAGAAGAAAAAAATTGTGTCGTATATTATGCTATCTCTGTGTTAAGAGTCTCTTATTCTGATCTACATATAATATAAGGCTGTTGATAAGTTTTGTAATATTCTTCGGCTCAAGTCCATAGATTTATTTTGCATTAATATAAATTAGATACAGTGAGTAAATAATTTACACTGCACTCTACAAAATGTATACTTGGCGTTATCCATTAATTTCGCCTTTGTTGTTGTTATACCCATCTGGTAATATACAACACACTTGCTTGTAGAACTTTTGACGGAGGAAATAACCGACCCTAGTTTGTCAATGATGACAAGTGATTTCGGAACGTAAACGCATTCGTCCCTAAATCTAATTTCAACCTATAAGAACCGAGTGATTAATCTTACTGATTTCAAGTCTATTTATATCAAAAAGTTTTGATTGTTAAATAAAATATTATTATCATCATAAATGTACTTAGAGCACCGAGTTTTGGAATTATTATCTAATTCATACGAAAACAGTCGTTCTTATAACCTTATAACTAATCAGAATTGTTTTATGAAAGTCTCTATTCCTGTAATTTTTTATGGATCAGCAAAAATATGTGTGAATCTTTATTATCAAATATTTAAGAAAGTATTTAATTATAGTATCATATCGACTGTACATGTAGTTTATATTAAAAATAATACAATATAGATTGATGGCCCTAAATGCCCATATCCCCCCCAACTTCGTGATGTTAAGTATGAAGTAATACAAGATCACAGTCAACAACTAGAAGGTGTTCTTCAGTCTTCATTGACCCAGTAAATATTATTTTTTTTTTTTTGCTGCTTTTGTGATATTTACATAAAAACTTTATTAATTTTTTTTTTTGAAATTGAAAAAGAAAGTTGTTTAACATTCACTCGCATTTCTGATTAGTCATTTACGTGCCACAACTAAAATGAAAATATTCGAGCACGCACACAGCCCCACTCACGCATATCCCATCATCATAAAAATCGTTAATATTTTTAACTGTAATGCATAACGATTTTTAATTAATTAATATTATTTATTAAATTTGGTCGCCTACCTTCTTAAGTTACTTAACACTAGCATAATTGGTAAAAAACTAAGGCGTTGACTACTGGGTCCAAAATTAGTGTGCGAAGCGTTAAGTTAATATACACGTTCAAAGCCTTGCATAATTTTGCTCTTCACTATTCAGTGAAGTGGTGGAATCGGGAAGAGTTCAGCAGAAAGGTTCATGACCATAAAAATTAGTTGATAATAATTACACGTACTTATTGGTATGTATCGTATATATAATAATATTCGTTTTAGTAAACTTTAACCAAACAATCTAGCATACAAACAACAATATTTGATATCAATCATTGGATAATCCAGTGATTCACTGACATTTTAATCGCCTTAACTCCCATTGTGTGATAATGGTACAAAAAGTTATGAGATATGGCATGAATTATACCATATGAACTCTGAGACCCATATCTTGAACTCGAACCATATGAATTATAAATAATTATTATAAATTATTGTTTGGCTCAGAAATATTCTTTATATATAGTATGGTAACGTACAAATATTAGGTTAGGTTGAGTTTATCTGTTTTGATGAAAGCCATACGTTAACCTATTCGTTCTCAGTGATACCAGTTAGGACTAGCGCTCTATGTAATTTGTAGTGAGTATACAGCGTTTTTTGCAAATCCAGTAAACACTCCAAGTTCTATTTCTGACACGACTAACACTTTCCTTATTGTGTTACATCCAATTATTATATGCATGTTTGCGTTAACATAAAACATAGACATTGGAGATATTACTTCGTTTCCAATTTCCTACATAGCTTGCATACCTTATTAGTAATATCTGCCTTATATGAATCAAACAAACACAGCTATTCTAACAAATGAAGGTTGTACATCTTTTGATCTCACATCATATTGTCCCGTTGCTGATTTCTATAATTTACTTATAGAGTATTGCTCTCTCTGAGCGAAGCCCCTTCAATAACAAATTCAGCTCAATCTAGGCTCTTGAAGCATTTAAAGTCAATACGTTAGTAAAATTATATCACATTAAAAATATAATAAAAAAAGATATGCTTTTTTCCGACAATTCAGTGAATCGAAAAAATATAAAAATTCAAAGATTATTCCATAAATTTATCGGACAAACACTTGAATATTTAATTCTCGCCTCTTTATAAAATGTGATTGCAATGTATGTTTCGTGTTCCACGACATTTTCCTAGACAATAAGGCAAGCCAAGTCGCGCAAGACTGATCAGTATGACTGAGCATGTTTCATGCTTTATATTCATTCGCACTCCATGATGTAGTAATGATGGAGCACTTTTCGTAAATCTACTGAAACTACATTTCTTCAGCACGCACATAGCCGCACTCACGCATGTCTTTTGAAAGAAAAACCTATTATTTTCGCCTTTACGCTTGTACAAATATTAGTGATCCCCCGAAGATTTAGTAAGGTTCCACCATAGTTCCACCCACAAAATCCTCATAAGTGAACTCGTTTACTTTAGTTTTTTTGCACTTGATTATTGTGCATTAGAGCGAAGAGTCTGAAATAAAATATTTTTGGTCGGGTTTGGGTATAAATATGGATTATAATGAAATAACGAGATAGTTTATTTATGGCATTTTAATTTGTACGAATTAATTTGAGAAAAAAAAACAAAGTATTTTAAAAATAATTCATTCATTTAAGGCACCTAATAAGAGATCTTGTTCGAAAAACTATGTTTCTGGAATGGTCGAAATGGGTTAGAGAAATTTTGGAAGTTACGAAATGAAAAGTATATTGATACGAAAAATTTAAAAAAGAAGGAGAGGTTTCAGAGGAGGAAACAGAGTTACCAAACGCCCAGACGGAACATGACCCAGAAACAAGCTTCTTCCATCTGTATCTTTCGCTATCGAGTCTTCTTAGTTGATGTCATAATCTTTGTGTTTTATTTAAAATCATTCTCTCCGATATAGTTCTGTGCTTTTATTTTGGCTTTAGATTGGTTTTAATGTTATTTATTATTTCCTATTAACGAAGTGGTTCCGTAACGAAATACGGCTGTATTTCAAATTATTTCATCGTCATTGATAACCAAATGCCGGTAACAACTTTTGCCGAAATTTCATGGTTCGAATGAAAGATGATTCGAGCAGACTTTTTCACGACTATAACAACTATCCGAGTTATAATAACGATTAGATGAAAGAGAAAAAGCTAACACAAGATTTTCAACACGTATGATTAATGATTAGGTCATTAAATTATAAGATAATGACTTATTAAATTTCATTGAGGTAATTGAGAAATAGAATCCTTGTCAGAAATATTGTAATCACAATTTTTGAACAATATTGGGTCTCTTACATACTTGTGTACTATATTTTTACTCTTGGTTTTAATATTCTCCGAAAGATTAGCTTTTTGTACCGGAATATATTTTTATGACTTTTCTTTTTCTACCTTTTATAGAACTTAGTGCTGTTCTTCTTTCTACTTTATAACTCGTCGTGCATTGTAAGGGATTTCAATACAGAACGGCAATGATTTTCTGTTGTTCAGTGGGCTTTTATAGTGAAATGCTGTACTATGTATGTATGTATTAGTTATATTTTATAGAATGAATAAGCAGAGTTTTATCAAATCCAATTTTTTGCTATTAATAGTATTATACAAAAAAAGCATTATTCATGTAGTACTAGTATATCATACTCATAATATATAATATAGATATATACTCAACATAATATGTTATGAGTGGAATAATATAACCGTCATAATCATTTGTTATATGATGTGGTCATTTCTCCTTTACAAATGCTTTCTGTACTAAATATGTAATTTAGCAATTGACTGAAAATAGTTGAAATAGTCTTAATAATCATACTACAACAATTAAGATAATGGGACTGAAGAAAATTAATCTCTCTGGTAAATGGTATATGTAAAGAGATAAGTATTGAAGAATATCGTTCTTTTGGATTTGTATAAATAGTCTTTTGAGAGACGCTATTATTATATAAATTTGCAGATATTTAACTCGATATTTAACCTTAATATTATAAATGTGTATTATATATGAAGAATAAATTTATCACTTCAATGAATTGAAACATATGTTGGATAATCTGTATTCGGAGAGTTCTTGTATTGCAAAAGTTTCTATAAGAAATACGGAGAAGAAATACGGCGCGTGCTGGATCAATTGCACGATCATTGAGAGATCAAACAGATTTCACTCATCTTGTATCTTTTTTATTGTTGCCTAGCAATTCAATTGTGAGTATTCATCCATTTTATTTGTGTATTCACATAATACGTCTATATAATGATGTAGACGTGCTGTACTTATGTTATGTACTTTATTCTTCTGAGCTGCTGTCGTACAGTTTTAATGGCTCAAATTACGACATTTTTATGAGTTTCCATATTTTTCTCATTGTAATAAAGTAGACACATTAAATATGGCAAAGCGATTCTTCCCATGCTGTTTTTGTCATTTGCGCATTTCCTCAAATTTGACTGACTGTGAAATTATGTTTCCAAGCATAATTAGCTTCTTAGGCAGATATGCGAGCTTCGTCAATTTGTAGTCTTCAACACTGCGAAGATTGCGACGTAATAAGTTCCTCTGTTTCACGATTACATTTTAATAGCTTCCATGGGTTAAGTGCTGCATGAGAGGTTAGCGCAGTCAGATTGCACGCATTCTGCGCACGAATGCATAACGATATGGCATCTACTATCATCTTCTCCCAGCTACGGGTGTGTTGCACTGTAGGTAGCTGGGGTGTGGGACTCTAACTGACATTGTGGCCAAAATTTCGTCTCTGTTTTGAAAAATAAAAACACTTCTTTTCTTTTGTTTTGAAATTTTCCCTTTAAAAGAAAGGCAAAGTTCAAAGTAAAGCAAATCAGATCTTATCTTCACTTAGTTGGATTTGTTTTGCGAGCTACCAACTGTAGCAAGTTATATGAATAATTTAGTTAGACAGATTTAGTTAGACAGATTTAGTTAGAGTCAGAGCAAGTCTTTATGTAATTCATACTCATATAATGAAAATTTTTGGTGTGGTTTGCTTAATTTGGAATTGGGTTTCTTCATAACGCTTTAGGTAGTCTTCTTTCTTGTTCCTGTTTTTTTTTTTTTTTTCGTTTTCTGTTCTTCTTTTGTCAAGTGGGAAAACTTTTTACAATGAATTAAAGTTCATGGGGGAATATTAATGATGGACTACACTTAAGAGACGCGCTATACGCTTAACCACAAGCGGCGAAGAGACTGGCGGGCAGACAGGCAGACGGCAGGCATACATATAGGTAGGTGCGCAGGTAGACCGATTCCAGTAAGCCAGTCAAGCATGCGTGTTACATGCTAAATAATAAATTAAAGTTAAATAAAATGAATTGTAGTGCATGGAAAAATATTCTTCTTGCTACTTTATTTGTAACTAAATTTCCGCCTGCCAGTTTGCATCTCAGAGCTCCAAGAATACATCACAAGCGGAAGAGTAGTCCATGAGAATTTGCCGACCAAGCGTGACTCGATATGTAAAATGTATGAAATTTTTTCATAACAAAATTCTTGGAATTATCTAGACATTTACTTGTTGTTAACTAAAAATAAACGAACAACAAATCATATTCTTTTAAACAATTTGTTTTCATTTACTCGTAATTATTTTTATTTTTATGTATTTTTCGTTGAAATATTTTTTTCGGCTTAAATGCTTTGTTAAATTATTTTTTGCTACTGTAAACTTTAAAGCTATAAAAATATTTCAATATAAACTAAATTTAAATTATAGTAGAAGATTTTAAAAGATTATTAATACATAGATCATAGCGTACGTGTATCGGCGAAGTGTTAAGATCTATCTATGCAATTTAAATGAACCCATTTGCAATATCAAAGGAGCCGCAACTATAACTGCAATCAATCTTCCCCTTAAAGATGAATTTTACACTGAAAAACACTGAAAAACACTGAAAAACTTATAAAGTTAAGTTTAAAAATGTTTAGGAAATTTAGTTCCGGTGTTAACACCTAAATTATGTTTCACGCTACTATCTTTAAAGATCTAGGAAATTTACTCCTTGTGAAATGTTATTCTCTTGTTATATTGACTAAGGTTAATTGTCTTTCTTATATTAATAACAGAGATAATATAAAAACCAAAAAAAAAATTGCTAATCCAATGCCAATTAAAGAAGCGTAAGAAGAGCTTAAGTAAATCAATTTAAAAAATCATTTTTCCTTACTATTAAATTAATTTTTCATACCAAAACAGTTGTCGTTAAGTATCATACGATACGATACGATATGATAAACAACAACCCCATTTTTTTTTTGTTTTCGATATATGACAAATTTCATATCGGAGGTGTCAAAAATATGTAAATATGTTCCGTAATATTGTTGTCTTCAACTGATAAGTCTTCCAATGACAAACAGAGTTGCAATCACTCATATCAAGTGTCTACCATGGCGAGAGGAACCTGTGTTCAAATTTTATTATCTTTTCACAACTGTGAGTGTAACAATTCACGTTTACAGATACTCACATCTGCGTTTTGTGATATTCTACACACAATACGAAGATATGAAGATGTATATAAGTATGATATATGTATGTATGTGCAGTATGTATTATATGACATATATATTTATACCCAATCCTTTGTTTGTTTAGGACAATAAACAGTTGTCTGTCTTATCGTCTTAGATAAAATTCCTGATTTTGATGTAGTGAAATTTATGCACTTGAAGGATTTGTTTACATGAGATTAAGATAAAAAAATATAAGTTAAAAAAATTAACGAAAGAATGAAATAGAAGGATAATAAATTGTGTTTGTAAATAACAAAAAGTGACTGAGTTTAAGTAAACAAAAGATTTGGTCTGAATGTCTCAATCGCACATAAAGTTTTGTTAGAAATTTACTTAATTAATTTACTAATTTAATTTTTGCACCCACATATCTCTTCAAGTGAAAATACACTTCAATTACATGAAGTGTGTATTTTATGTTACATAAAAACTTATATATCTAATCGCAGTTATTATGTTTGACTATTACAGATCAATTAGCAGATAGAAGCATAGGTAGAAATGGATATCGTCACATTAAGATTATAAATGTCACTTCTATTTTTTTCCCACATTGCATTATACATATATCATATCAATTAAATTAATATCAGTGTTGTTAATCGTTTATGTTTCTTCAAGTGATTCGGTTCAGTAGTAGTAGATACTCCTTATTACCTTTAATCCGGATCAAAATTCCATTTATTTAATTTTCTCAATAGTTGTTGGGTTCCATGCCACAATCGTTCGTTGAAAGTTCTAGTTGAGTTTAGTTGAGCATCGGTTCACTGCAATGGGTAATATGTTTGTACCATTCACAATAGTGAAAGTGTATATAAATTACTCAAAACTTTGCCATCATTGGTGACTTCGTATCAATCTCTTTCTTTTGCTTATAAAAACATCTCAAAGATAATACGTTATCTCCATTTTTCAATTCTATTACTCACTTATCAGAAAGTGAGTAATTTTCCAATACACTTTTCTTCAATTTGTTTCTCAAGCCAATCTAGAACATTTATTGTGCTATCATTATTGAAAGATTACAAGTTAGGTTAGGTTAGATTCAAAGCTAACTCAAATAATTTAAGATTATTGGAAAATCTTCTAATATCTTTTGATTTAAGTTTCTCACTTAATTTTATGAGAACTACATGAAGGTACTAGCAGACACATTTCTGGACAATCGCAGTGCAGGAGCAGATAAAATAATCGGATGTTTCAGTCTGCTTTGCATGTAGATGACGATGTCCTTTAATCCCATTTTAAAAAGGTCTTTGTTGAAATCTATTTTAAATGAGAAATATGCCACTTTTGTTATTCATTTGAATGAGTTCTTTGGAATTTTGAAACAGGTCTAAAATCGGTTCCTTCACAAACAGTTAATATTCAATATTTCTAGGTTCTGGTGCAAAAAGTGGCTATGTGCGTTATGTCTTATTTTACTCTCTTTATAACTCGTTATCTCTTCTTAACTACACGTATCAGGCTAACATTAATGTGTAGTGTAAGTTTCTGTGCCATAGATAAGAATCGGTTTGACGAAGATGGCATATAGTTTCGAAGTTTTGTTTTATTATCAATTTCAAGAGACAATGGTGAGGGGTTTTCAGTCATAATAAACAAGTGATTTCAAGTGTTGAATTCGGGCATGGATGTGTCAAATATTTAGTTTCAAGTACAATCTAATGCAACATATGTTCTGCATTTGTGAAGTAATTGTTAGATAGTAACTCGCGTCCCAAACGAAACGGAACTCACTTAAGTCTTGAGAAGTAACATAAAAGATACATGTTAACTGACTTCTAGGAATTTTATTTTAAGAATCCTTCCGTCTGTATTTGCATTTAGTTGCATTTAATCGACTGCCTTTTTATTTCGTTCGTGTATTTTTTTTTCTTAATCATAATTTATAAGCTTGACTTACTAAACCAAACCACTCAATTCAAAATTATCTCATCTGTTGTCGTTGCTAATATTGACGCCTTTGAATAAAATTCTATTCGCTTAAAAAGCGCATTTATCATTTTAATTTAAAAAAATTAAAAAACAACTCCTCCGCATATTAAAATCAATACGACCGAGTATTACTCACTCATAACAGGCAGGAATGTCTGTTTACACAAAGTTGACTTGTCAATTACTGAAATGGGTCGAGATCTGGGGGAAAAATAAATGCATATGCATGAGTTCGAAACTGAGTTTTTGATTGCGAAAACAAGTTCGAAATTAGCATTTCAGTTGATTCTCTGAAATCTTCTGGCCAGTAAGGGAAATGTAAAAAGAAAAAGTGAATCGTTTTGTGAGTAAAACTCTTCACGCTAGTTAGAGTAAATCTGAAATACTCTAATTAGAAGATTTTTTTTTTGAAAAAAAGATTTTATTTGCAACAATAAAAAATATAAATTATTAAACTTGACTTAGTTAAAAACAAAAAAAGCTCGTCTTCAAATTAATGCCCAAAATTTAACTTGTTTCTTTTTATGGTATAAAAATAATCCGTGATTGAAGCAAGCACTCGCCGTTAAGCCCAAAATCATCTATTAATTACAATTCGAATCACAACTAAGTTAAACACGCTGACACTCAATCAAAAAATCCATTTCAGTTTTGTACTAAAAATAATTAAATTTGAAAATCATAGAAAAAAACCAAATAAAAATTTAACAAAAAACAGAAAAGATAGGAGAAATCGAAATCACATTTTGAATTCGTCAATCCGCAGTCAACAACATTCTTCATCCACAGTTCAGCATAGCAAAGCACAGCACAGTACAGCACAGCACAGCACAGAGCTGGCTGGCACTCCATTGCGAGGCCTACTAAAGTCGGAAAAGAGGAACATTAATTCACTTGGTTGTGTCTGAGTGAACCGAACCGTCGGCGTCGCGTATCTCAAAATAGCAATTGCAGCTTTTCTGTATCTTCGCTCGTTGCCGTTGCCATTGCAGGCAGGCAGTAGACGTAAGGTGCGAGGCGTGAGACAACTATGGCGTATAGGAAGCAATAAAAATTGCACTGGAAATATACATTATGCGTTTTGTAAGAGTTAAAACTTCAATAAAAAAAAAGAAGGGCAATTGAACATTTGAATTGTAGTCCATTCGAATCGACTTTAAGAATCACACTACGTGGTCGTGTTTTATTTTTTAGAAAGTTTAGAATATGTAATTGTTGAAATTCATATCAGTTATTGATAGAAAGGCGGAACACGTTATATATATGTTATATTTAATAAATAACATATAGTAAATATAATATAATATATATAATATAAATTATAATAGGTTAGGTTATGCTGGAAGACCAAAAAGGCCACAGATTAGAGCCTTAATTTTTTTAGTGATAATGTGCATCGCTTAGGATGTGCGTGTTATTAGCGAATTTTATTAGGACTTCAACAAAAACCTTAGGTATGTGCTCCAGTCCGGTAAAATTGACAGCCCCCAAGAATTTTTGTCGAGTTTTCGAGAGAGCCAGGCAGGGTTTCCTTTACATCCGACTCGTTGCATTTCCTACAAGCATCGCTGTGAATTGGGTTTAGTTTACGATCAGACAGTGACCTATCAATATACCAATTAATGTTCTACAGTTCCTTCATTTATTATAATGATATTGATTAATTTTTATAATTACCTACTCCGGATGAAAGTCTGATCTTTAATTGAAACTTACACTTAACTGTTTGCTATGCCTTAATTCTTAATATAAAATATATCACTGAATGTTACTCACTCCCATTAGCCATGGACCTTTCTTACCACTATTCTGATCAATTGTCACGTTTTTAACTTTCATTGTCTGCATTTTATCTTTCTTTAGCTTCCAATTCTTCGCGATATTTCATTTTTCTGGTAGCATTTTCTGACCAATAATCATAGACCACCATACTCACTATGTTTGTTGATTTATTATGAGAGTTTTTAACTTCTATTTAACTTCTATTCTATTCTATAAGTCTGCACACTATCTATCAGTTACCTATTTTTATTGAAACGTTCATTTTTGATAGCAGTTTTTGAGACCCATTAAACATAACATTAGTATTTCTTAGTATGCAAGATCGGTAATTTCTTTTTTAATTTCGATAAGGATTGGTTAAGGATTGTTGAAGTAAATATAAGATATCGATATATCTTTTTTGTAAAAATATACAAAAGGCTCATCTCTCCAACTCTGTCTTTTCCATATTATATTGGATATGAGTCAATATTCTTGACTAAACTGCAAAGTACAGTTCTAGACTATTTAAAATTCCAAATGCTATGTATGTTATGTCAAATGTCATAAAGACAGATGCTGGGTTTTTTGTCTTCTACAGTTAAAGGTCACCCAGAATAATTTAGCCATCAGAGATAATCACAGCAATCAACTGAAATATATTAAACACAATGCGAAGTGCACAAGCCAAGAAATAAAAGCTAAATATTCTACTAACCTAAAATACCCAAATTAAGTTTAAGTCGTAAAATCTTTTTACTAGAAAGAAAACATAAAATTGAATAATCACTCAAGTTGTTTATGGAGTTTGCCGTCATGGACCAATTTCTACGATTTCGAAAAAAATGTGATAATTTCACCGAAAATAAACGCTAAGCTGATTAAATTCTGAATCGGCGCACGTCGAAAAGTAAAACTTAATCGTTCTGCAACCTGAAACCAGAAGAAAGAAAATCTAACCGAGAAGAGGAGAAACTGAGCCTCACTTAAAGCAAAATTAACGAAGTAGAAAAATAGAAACGTACAAGAATTGAAAGAAGAAAAAACTTCGACCGGTGTTTTGACTCTGAAGCTGTAGTAAAAAATCTTATTTATAAATTTTTTAGGTTTAGGTCTTTCAATTTTTTGTTTATGTTGTCTTTAGAGTTGACCTGGTGCAGTTGCAAATTATTTTGAAATTTAAATTTAATTGAAGAGAATTTACATTTTACTTTACAAAAACACGAAATCTTCCGAACTTGTAGTTGTGGAAAACCGAGTTAATTTTCTAGTTAAAAAGTAGGAAGAAGCACTTTTCAGACACGATCCATATTTCTTACACTGAGCACTAATATTTTACTTATTGCATGCCATATATTATACCGTTGACAGAACTTAGTAAGTTGAGGTTGATTGCAGTACGTGATCTGTACACATACCATATACTACATACCTCAAAACCTTGGGTGTGTGGAACGCCCTATTCGAAAATGTCTGTCATTTTCAATAGTGCATAACGTCGCTCAGACTGACATAAAAACCAACTTCACAGCAATAAGCCAGACATGCTAAGAAGTTTGTCGTAGGCAGAGAAGGGGCGATGTGTGGTAGGAAGAGTACGTGACCCACCCACAAATTTAAATGCAGATAAAATTGAAAGACTCCAACTGCAACTGCAACTGAAACTGAAACTGAAACTGCAACTGCGCCATTGTTAGCGTAGGCCGCCCGTTTCAGCGTTTATGCCTTTGTTTCTGTGCATACGTAATGTTTTAAGCACAGTTGGTCATGAGATACAGCGGAGAATGGAATGGAAATGAGTATGTATGAGCACAATAATAACTAACAACAAAATAATTTTACACATAAATGCTTATACATTTCATAAAGTGAATATACGTATGTACCAGTATGTTTCTCTCCCTGCTTCAATATGCCAACCAGCCAGCGAGTATATACATATGCGATGAACTTAAAGTAGCGTCAGTGCTATTTTTACTTGTATTTCGTTAAGAGTCAGTTTTAGGAAGGTTTACTGTTTGCTCATACTGACCTATGCAATAGTCAGAGTCAGCAAGTTGGTGAGGAGAGTAACTCTTCAAATAGTTAGTTTAACTTAATGATTAAGTCCGCATCTTCCGAAACGTGTTACACGTACTAATAATTTTTATTTGTCGTTTTTTTTTTCAGAATCATCGCAATTCAAACGATGAACGTGTTCCACCACATTCACCGCATGACAGCAGCAACATCACACAACCACATCTCTCTCATCACAATGGCTTACAGCATTCAGGTTCACGTTCAACACTTCGTCATTCCATGACAGCAACATCAAATTCTACACCATCATCACCACAATTGAGCGGCATTGTGTCAGTTTCAGGTGGTCAATTGATTTCGAATGGTCATCAGTACAACTCGCAATCATCTGTTTCATCGCAGTCGTCGATTATATCCACCATACCAGCTTCACAGCGCTTACTTGAGGACGCCCTAGCGAAGCCTGCACCATATCCCATGATCATATTACCCATCAATGGTGGTTATTGGGTTGAGGGCACTGAACACGAATGTTCGTTCGATGCACGTGGCAATCCAATGTTGTCGCAAACAACTTGGATGGCTAAATTTGAAACGGATGATACCGCAAAATGCTACAGGCGCTTCTACGCTGCACGCGAGCATTCTAATTTGGTTGGACACGATGAACAGCTCGGTCCGGTGCTTATCTCAGTTAAAACAGAGAATGTGGCTAATCAAGAGCATGTACGCATATTATTGCGTTTACGTACCGGCACCATGCATGAATTGATACCGGTTTCATGCCTAGGTCTTAATCCTAGCCCTGCAAAGATGGTGCGATTACTAAATGATCAAATCAATGTTGATAGTTTCATGCCTGTGGTATGTTCGAAAGCATCACAATTAATCGGCGTCTACGACGAACATGTGCTCGTTTCACACTTCAAATTTGGCGTCTTATACCAAAGATACGGTCAGACAACTGAGGAAGAATTGTTCAGCAATAACAACTCCTCACCCGCTTTCGAAGAGTTTCTCGATGTGTTGGGTCAACGCATTAAATTAAAAGAGCACAAAGGCTATCGTGGTGGTTTGGATATACAGAACGGTCACACTGGTGACACTGCTATTTATGAAGTATTCAAAGAACGCGAAATTATGTTCCACGTCTCAACTATGCTGCCTTACACCGAAGGTGATCCACAACAATTGCAGCGCAAGCGTCACATTGGAAACGATATAATCGCGATTGTTTTTCAGGAATCCAATACACCATTCTCACCTGACATGATAGCAAGTCATTTCTTGCACGCCTTCATAGTTGTGCAGCCACTTGAACCAAATACACCGAACACGCGCTACAAAGTGAGCGTAACAGCAAGAGATGATGTACCTTTCTTTGGGCCAACTTTGCCAAACCCGGCTGTTTTCCGCAAAGGGCAAGAGTTCAAGGAGTTCATACTTACAAAGCTTATAAACGCAGAAAATGCTTGCTACAAAGCTGAGAAATTTGCTAAATTGGAGTTGCGCACCAGAACATCGTTGCTACAAAATTTAGCTGAAGAATTAAAGGAGAAAACACGTGATTTCTTGGGCGTCGATTTGACTGTGAATACACCATCAAGCCCAACGCCCGAAACACCAAAATCTGATAACAGCACTGCTGGTTCACGCTTTATCGATACTGTTAAGAAGGCACTGATATCGCGCGTACGCTCACAGAGCGTAGACACAGGCAATATTTCCAATATGGAGAAATTCTGCGTATCAACGAAAATGAATTCATCTGCTGCATCGACTAATTCTAAAAAGGACAACAGCCTTATCGAGACTCCAACTTTAAATGTAAGTATGAATAATTTTCTTAAAATGTGAAGAAAATCATTAAAATCATTAAAATATTACCTTTTTTACAGACTTGTAGTCGCACTGCCTCAAAGTCATCATCGAAATCAAAATCATCGAACGATTCAACATCGTCCTCGCCTGACATAACGTCGCGGGGACCGCTAAATGGCTCGGGTTCTAATACTTTGAACAACAATAGCTCCTTAAATAACACACACCAAATACCAAAAGAAATGCAAAATAGTGCCAACAGCAGCACAAATACTACACACAGCGCTGGAATTGCCCATGGTATCGGTCTGGGAGTTGGCGTTGGTATTGGTGTCGGTGTAGCTGCAATGTCGGAAACATCGGATGATTCCAGTTTGAACAGCGTTGATCTTGATCCTATGATTGGGCATTTGGATGGCGGTGCTGCTTATATTGACAGCGATACTGGACTGGAGTCTATGTCGTCTGCAGAAGCCACGACTAAAGCATGTTCACTATGCCTTGATGGTGTGCAACAAGCAGCAATGGGTAGCGCATCGAGTAATGAAACGGTCGTAATTATCGAGAACTTGCGCCAGGAAGTAACGCGACTTAAATGCGATAAATTGGATTTGCTAAGACAGAATGTGGTAAGTAAAGGGACTATACGAAGTCCGCTGCGTTTGTAATATATATGAGTAAGAGAGTATATGCTTATTTTCTATGCTTTGTTTCTAGACTTGTCAGCGTGACATAAAGCGACTACGTGAGCGTGAACTATCCTTGCAGGGCGATTTAGCGGCCGCTGGTAAAGAAATTTTACGATTGCGCGACTTATTGAAGGAATATATGCCCGATTCGGCAGCATCGAATCTTTCGATATCACCGATTTAAGTTCAATAATGCATTGACGACAATGACGACGACACAACAACAAGAACAAGAACAAGAACAAGAAATGACTCAACAGTTTATTGTTTGTAGGCTAATAAGCTAAGCAATCGTCTTGGCGTGGAGGAGAGCTTCAAAATACAAAATTTGCAAAGCAAATTTTCGTTTGTTCATAAAAAATGAAGAAAATAAAACCACTGTGCCGTGTTAAACACTTTTTTGTTTTAAGAAGCAGGAGGGCAGGCATGCAGGCAAGCCCCATCGCTCGCCTGCCGCTTCACACAATTTTGTATTATTACTAATAGAAAATTGCAATACTTAAAATTCGAAAATTTAACTTAACAAAAAGAAAAACAAAAACAAAACAAACAAAAAACATTAATTTTATTTAAAAGAAAACACAGACACAAAAAATTACACCAAAAATTTAATTTAAGTCTTTTTTTAAATTTAAGAGTAAATTTTATTGTTAAAAACTTTAAGAAAAACACGAAAAGGAAAAACTTATGCAAAAAAAAGAAAAGAAAAAAAAACAATCAGAAATATCGAAAATGAATCAGAAATGTCTCATTTCCGGCTTACAATAGCCGGGCTTTCGAGCGCTTATTGAGGAGTTGATAACTCCGAATTACTTAAAATTTTCTTTATATTCTCATGTTAAGAAAAAATTTCGATTTAATATTTGTTTCCGTTTCCGCTGAAAAGCATTTCTCTCGTATAAAACATACCGAGGCCCCGCCGTCGCGTTATAACTCAATGGAGTAATGGATCAATGGAGCAATGAAGCATTTCTACGCCTTCAACTGTACACTCCTCACTGAGTGTATGCCTAGGGAAAACTGAGCTTATTTTAAATCTTGAATAATTACAAAAATTTAAAAAAAATGATTAATTAAATTAAATTAAATTAAATGATCTGACTGAAATCGTGCAAAGAGTATGGGAGATAAATAAATAAACGGAAGAGTAGAGCAGGAAGAGTAGGAAATTGCCTTTGGTTCGTACTTTTCGTTTAAGATTTTTGAGATTTTTTTTTTATAATACATTTACATTTATATATATAACTATACAAATATATATATGTATATTTGTATATTCATGTATACAATTTTTTTGTGTTTACTAAAATTTTACTATTTAATACTAAAGAGAGTGAATATATAACCAATGATTAATACAAACAATAACATTTAATATAAAACAATATAAATATTGTTCAGTATGTAAGTTTATTATAATTTTTACGAAATGAAATTAATTTTAAGTTCTTGATTTTTATTTAATTTTTAATTTTTAATTTTTGATTTATAAATCTTATTTTTATTTTTCTGTTTTGTTAATCTTACTTTATTAACTACGAACACACACAGAATTTGCTGTAAAAATACTTTATTTTCTTATTATTAAATTTAATATTGAATATTATTTTAAATTATTATCTATATCACTTAAAAAATATTATTTTTAATCGAGTATTAAAATCGAGTGTAGAAGAGAGAAAAATCAGAAAATGAAAAAAATGTAGTTTCTTAGAAAAATCTATTTGATCTTCAAAGCAAATTATTTAAATAAATATAAAAGTTATTTACAAAAGTAGTTCAACTGCATATTTCTTTTATTTACATTAATAATCTATGTATATATATAAATATGTGCATATAACCATTCATATAAACAATACTTATTTAAATTTAAATTATAATAACTTTCAAAGTATTCTCATTACAGTTCAAACAAAAAAAAAACAAAAAAAAACAAAAAAAAAACAAAAAAAAACAAAAAAAAAAAAAAAAAAAAATATATTTACTTGAATTTTATATATGTATAAATAAATGTAAATTTGCATATTTAGAGACGCATTAAAAAGTTCCAAAACAATTCGTATTTTTTAGTAAAAACTCAAAAAGCCACCTTATTGATGTACTCATTTTTTCAGTCATAATTACAGATAATTCAGGGAATATAGACGCTAAAATAACTAACATGATTCATTGTAATTGACACCTATTCCCACCCAATCCACTCCTACTTCCTAATAATCTCCTCCACTCTCACCCAACCATTACCCATCCATATCCGAACTTATGTATTCGTCATGTAATTCCTTTTATGTTATCTGCTCTACAGTTCCCCGGGGGCTACAACAACAACAATATAATTGACATGTTGTCCTAGATCAGCATAGATTAAGATTTGAAGTAACGTTAATATATATGCATACTATATATGAAGGTTTATTCAGTTGTCACTGATATTATTAGAGATAGTAATTACCGTCTTTACTGTATAAATGTAAATAGTATGTACCTACTTACTTTTACTCTAAATTCTAGAGTTTTGACAGAATAGCTCAGATCTGGTCACTTTTCAAATAAGAAATTTATAAACATTTTTCCAGTTGTCAGAGATATAATCAAGAAAAGTAATAAACGTTTATACATATGTACCTACTTTATTCGACTCTGAGTGTTAGAGTCCATACAGAGCGAAAAAATTGAAAATACAATTTTTTTCGGCTTTTTATGAATACCAAAACCAAATAATGAGCTTCGATTTCATCATAAGACTCGACACAGGATTGATTCGTACCTGGCGAACCGTTCTATTGTTCACAGTGATCTTATCACTTGAAAAACATACTCTGCTTAAGAAATGGATTCTTGACAATATGGGAAATATTATTTTTGTTTCATTGCAAAACCATTCAAGGTCATATGTACCTGGTATCGATCAATTATTTAATATTAGAACATTTCGACCATTTAATAAAATAAATAAATATAATAAAAATTAACACACGTATGTGTGATTTTTGTATATATTTGAAATTGAATAAAATTTTAATTTACTGGAAGCCAGAGATGGCAGAAATTGATTAAAAATCGAGATATATAACAAATTGCCAGAAACCAGATTATCTGGATTATCCTGCCTTAACCGTGTTGTTGGTGTTGTTGTCCGTAGTGATCTATATAGCAGATAACAAAAAAGAAATTACAAATCCGAATATATGGATTAGGATATGGTTGGACAAAGGAAGTGTGACCTTAATCGAGTTGGAAGGACTTTCATATATTATTGTCATACTTGTTTCGGAACTTTACATAAACTAAATTGAAATATATATCTATATACAAATCAAGTAAATATATATATTTGAAATTAATTACAAAAATTAAAATAATTAAATACACAAATGATTAAACAAAAATAAATAAATAAAATTGTTAAAAGGTTAAGAGATGCAAAATTCAAATCTATTGCCAATGCTAATGCTTAACATAAATTTTGGCTGCCGTTTATACCTATTAGTTACAATGGAAATATATATACATTTATATCATTATATGATTATATACATAGACTTATACAAAATATATAAGCATTTATTGTTGAATTAAAGCGCTTAAAGTATTCCAAAACTTAATGTCCAATGATTTATTTGAAATTTCGATGAATTTGTTATGTGAACTCTTGAGCTATAGACACGACGTTGTAATCCGCTTTTCTAACTTACCTGTTAAGTCTCTGAGTGGAGTGATGAACGGCATTTATTATTGTTCTCTAAAAAGATGATCTGAAGACGAAAACATAAACGAATCAGTCAATAAGAGTACATAAGGTGAGATAGAAAGAGACGACTAGGTGATTCAGTTTAGGATATCGAAATTAAAGCGGATCATGATATTCAACTTAGACTAGCAATAAAAAAGAACAAGTTGTCCGGGATATTCATCTGTATGGGAAAAATGTATATATATGCACGAAAAAACTTGTAATAAATACGTACCCGGTTTTAATACACCTTCAGACCTTGAGTAGTGCTCCTGGATGTAGAGTCTACGTTCCAGCAATTACGTTAAGTTATTAGTTTATTAAAGAATGCTTTGGAAATAGGAAAATATGTATTATGTATTACATCTGTTCTCTGTTTATATATTGACTGCATATTGTACGAGTACTACATTGTTCCATTTATATTCAAAATTTTACCGTATATAAAATATATCACCGTTAGCCATAAAAGTAAAGACGTTAGTATAATTGTGCTTTGTGGGACTAAGTGGTTGTAGATAAGAATGACAATTGTTAGTTATGTTACTTGGGATATTTCTCAGTAGTGACTTAGTATTTTTCTGTGTTGGACGATACTAGTTGTTCATAACTCCTTGGTTTTTAATTTTTATAAGAGTATATATAATCGCTAGATGTTTATTAAGAATATTTTTGCTGGTCTACAAACTTTATAACAAAGTACACCCATTATGATAAAATTTTTAATGTTATTAAATTTATTGGTAAGTAATACTGTCTGATAACAATCTTATATTGAAATAATAATAATAATAATGTTTGATTTCTTGAAATTTTTCCAAATTTCTTCTAATTAAACTGAAACGTTATAGTTCTGAATATATAAATATTTGACTTTATTCTGCTTCAAACAGTTTAAACTGTTCTAAACTTTATTTTGAAAAGCAAGCGGTTTCTTATCAAAAACATTAACCTCAATAGGTTGAGTAAAGAATCTAAAATAACAATTCAATTTATTACAAACAATTAATGTAATTGTAAAAACAACATGTAAAGAACACAAACAGTTTTATAAAATTGTTTTTGTTTTACTAAAGTAAAAGAATTCAATATAGTCTGAGGTGATCTATTATATATAATCCCTCAAAATGTACTTTTCATTCTATTAAATTAATATCTACAAATAACATTGGCTTCTATAAGTTAATTTTTATTTAAGAAAAAAGAGGGACATATGACTATGGAACCTTATTTTAATGAGTCAGACACTCTATGAAACTCCACTTACCTATCTAGTGGTTTTCCTTCCTTGAATAGTTTCCTTCAAAACTCTATATTTATAAAAGCTATTAAGTAGGTAGGTGAAATCGAATAAGAAATAACCGATCTCCATTTGCTAAAGAGCTGTTTTGATTAAACTATTACTCGTTAAAATACCATAAAGAAATGGAACACCTCATAACCTGTCAGACAGTTTTAAAAACGTTAGTACTTTACTAATTTCTAAGCTGAAGAAATTATGTATCTAATAGAAAAAATTGAATGCTTAGGCCGTGTCCAAGTTCGAGTAAATTAATGGCAAATTGAGGGAAATAGTAACTTATGTCGGTATGGCAGCGAATGTTAGTGTTTACCAGAATTTCGTGTAGGGTAAATTAGATAAAAATTAGGCAAATTAGATGTTACCATTATGAAAATTTTTTAATATGTTTAATAAATAAATAAATAAATTTGAAAACTTTTAACCAAAAATAATAAATAAGTGCAATAAATAAATAAATAAATAAATATTTACGTAAGTGCAGTGCAGAAAGTCCCTAGGCAATTTCAATTTACTTTACCTCAATTTACTCGAACTCGCACACGGCCTTAGTGATTATAGCTTAAAGGCAATGGCATAAAAAAAGTTCTTCGTCTTTACGTCGAACAACAACAATTATGATTTGCAGCAAAGTATCTTTTTCTGTATATGAACTAAGTCTGAGAATATAGTTGTGAAAAATAAAAGCCAGTGTAGTATTAATGAAATACAGGTTGGTCGCGTATACTACCTGTGTTTCTGTGTGCTGCCAAAGCATGGATGTTATCACAAATTAATGAAGTAACACTGGGAGTTTTAAAGAGAAAAGTTGATTGTAAGATCTTTTGTCTTGCACAAAATTGGCGAATATACCCTGAGTTATATGAATCTTATCACGACATTGATATCATTAAGCGAATTAAGATCTAGTGATTTCGCTGGCTTAGTCATATCGTGGGTAGTGGTGACAATATTCCAGCAAAAACGATGTTTGTAGCGACATTTGGAAGAAGAAGGCGTAAATATAGATCATGCCTCCGGTGAAGGGATCAAACTTAGGGTCTCATGCAGGCATGCTGTCAGCAGGAGCGCTGGTTTTTATGGCTAATTAAGTAAATAAGTAGCAGCATTAAATTAAACACTTAAGTTTAGAAAATAAACTAAGATCAAATCCTGACTGTGACTAAAAAGATCAAAGATTTAAAGTTCTAAGCTTATGATTGCAAAAAATAATGGACAAACTATAAGTCAGTCGTTTTCTATTGACCTAACGACAAAAGAAGTCTGATATCAAATCATGATTATTGTTAAGAGGAACATTATTAAATAAGAGAAGTTCTATCAATATTGTGCTATGTATTGTTAGTTTGTTGATCTAATGCTATCTGTTTTATCAGTATGACCGTAGATACAATTTTAGTCTGGTTACTCTAGTTTATACAATAAGTAGATTCATTGGTGTATAAAGCATAAAGTGGATTAACTATTATTTAAAATATATATGTGTGTCAAATATATGTATGTAAATTAGTAAAAAACTAAATAGGCTGATTTTACACATTTCTTATAAGCAATATTTTATTTTTATTCAAAGTAATAATAAAATATTGAATACTAGGGGAGCGCATGCCCACTAATCTAATCGTCTATGTGAATATAAAAATATGACTGCGAAAACATTTTATTATTATGAAGAAGATATCTTCATTTCATTTAATATGAGTAACCAATATTATTAAATGTTGATTATTTGATTTAAAATCAATTTAAAATTAACGTATCAGTTTATGCTAAGAAATTTTCTTCAATTTATTATTTTAATCGGTCATCCATAATCATTTTCAACCTGTAGCAAATGAACATTTCTGTTGAGATTAGAATTTGAATAATGAATAAAATGGCGCGCATTTTTATTTGAATTTTCAGATATGGTAACTCCACAAAAGCTTTTTTTCATTGTACCATGTTCAGAGTGGATAGTTTGAAAAATAATTTTAACTTTAAAGAATAATAAAAACCTTAAGAAATTCGAGGAAGAATCAAAAGTTTAAAATAATTAAAATAAATATTACTTTTTCAGAATAGTGTAGCAACCGTTTACTTTTTTTAGAGAGCGTTGGAACATGAGTTAAAAGTAATATTGACGAGCACCTAAATATTATCAATTTCATTTAAAAGTTATTGTTTTTAATGATGGCCATTAGCATTATATATATATATATTAATTATTTCAAAAATTATATACAACAAAAAATCATATATTTAGAGATACATCCATAATTATTACATCCGTTAATTATTCTAAAAAAATATATGCAACAAAAAACCATCTGAATATATGGTTTTTGTATTGTATTTCTGGTGTATATCGTAGATATTCATATACAGATTTATTTTACTACTTATAACAAAATTATGAAAGGTACTCCAAGGGTTTTTGATAATTGATTGTACGAGTAACACCTCGAGGTTTTACATATTGTATATTATTATAAAATGAATAGTATGACACAATGATCTGTAATGTTATGTTGTTGATATCAAGCGGACTTAAGTAATGTAAATGTAAGTTTTATAAATCAATAAATTTTCTGGTGGGTCATTTAATGATTTTGTATAACAAATTATATGTTATAAGAGATAGAACACTTCGGGATAAATATTCAAAAATGTGGTAAACTTTTTGAAAGAGCTGTAAGGATTTTCAAAAAAGCGATTCCATGTTTATGAAAATATTAATGTGGCAATGACCTTCCGCCATATAAAAATTTTACACAAAAAGCTCTTATTCACAATAGCTTTTTACACAAAATTGGAACAGTATTTTCAGCACTTCATGTTGATTTCAAGTTTTGAACTTCGGTTAGTCATTATGAACTACGTTCACCGGCCTTTGTTGATATATTGAATAATTTTAATTGTTAATTGAATTGCAAATGTTAATTATTATTTTTGGAAAACAGTTTTCATAAAATATTTGTCTACCACGAGAGCTAAGAACTTCCATCAATATTTCAATATATCATCTCTATGCATAATATATGCAAAATGTTTATTCATTGTAATAAACGTTCAAAAGTAATTATCGCATAAACCGCCCTACGTTTTCTACATTATTTATATCTATGCCAACTAATTTAATCTTACGTTGGCACACATGTGTTGACATGTTGAAAATACGATTTTTCGATAAAGTTCTTATGGATACGTTATCTGAGACGACAAAATATAGCGCCGTTCGAACGAAGTACAGTTAAACGTTACAAGTGACATAAAGCGATTAGCAAATCTCTATCTGCATCAGTAAGTAAAATGAAATGGACAATTACAAACACATCAACCCACAGATATGACAGTTTCGATTCATTTGAAAAGAGCAGACTACACAAAGACGTTTGGTGCTTGGGCACCAAACAAATTTAAGAAAAAAATTTGATTGATTTTTTTGTTATCAGTAAAACGTTGAAGCTAAATTACTTTTGAAGCATATCATAACGGGTAATTAAAAATGAATTAAGTACGATAATATCGAATGGAAGTGATCATAACCAAAAGTAATGATCTTCCACAAAATTCTTTAAGACCTCGATTGAAGGCAAATATGGTTATGTTAAGTTTTTGGTGACCTTTCATCTTCATTGGAGATGGACTGCTTCCGTCTATTATGATGCTTTGTTCAGTATTGTACTGTTCATTCAACTGCTCAATTCAATGGCTTGACGACAGAAAAGGAGTCGTGTTCTATCATGACAATGCCAGACAATATTTTCTTTGATGATTCAGAATAAATTGACTAAACTTGGTTGGGAAGTTTCAATGCATCTATATAACAGCCATTTATACTACCAAAAAAAAGTTTTTAGTAATTGGCACGTATATATAAAAAGGTTTGCCTTTGTGATATAGATAGCCTTAGTATGAATAATTTATTTTTGTTAAAATTTAATTTATATAATATGATTCACATTATTTTTTTTTATATAATATAACTTATATAATGTAATTCATTTAAGTTAATTCATAAAATGATTTATATAATTATATTTATATAATATAATTTATTTAATACAATTCAAGTAATTTAATTCATGTATATATTCCAAATAATTTAAAATCAAATATTATCCAACTAAAACCAACTAAAAAATGAATTAATTTATTTAATTTGATTCGTATATATATTTTATATAATTTTAAGTAAAACATTTTCCAACTAAAACCGTTTTTTTAAATATTTTTGTTGTTATTATAAATTTAAATAAATTTTGAATTAAAATTAATTTCCAAGTAAAACTGTTATTTTGTAACGTTTTTTATTGGATTACACAAAATTGTAAATTTAAAACAAAACTTTCGTTCGAAGGACTATTTTGTGTAAATTACACAAAGTCAAGTCCACTACTGTGTCTACTAAGAACTTTACAAGTAACACAATTATGTACGCATTGAAAAGCTTTATTTCGCCGACAGTGTCGTAGACTGAACTATTGCTTGTGCAATACACAGTTTCGCAGTTGACGCCAGTGCTGGCAACACTGCAGTAAAGCGACGAGAGTGCAAGTAGAAAATGTGTACAACAACGTCAGCTACTTGCGATTTTCGCTTCAACTGAAAGTGTGTAAATTTGAGAAGTTTTCAGTCTGTTTTGGACTTGCTGTGAGGGTAAAAGTGTTGGTACAGTGAGTCGAGTGATAAGATTGAATGAAGTCGCCGTGACGGACGTTAGCGTTGAGCGATGAGCGAATTCAGTCAAATACATAAAATTTGTTTAAAACTATTCAAATAGGCAAACATGCATTTAAGAAGTAAACACAAAATTCTGTTTTACTAAAGCCACACACCAATGAAAGGTAGCACAAAATTATGAAAAAAATAAAAAAGAAAAAAATGTGTGTTGTTTTCGTGTTTGTCCGCTCGTTAATTAATTAATTCGAATGTGAAATTTAGTGAAACAACAAAAGACAAACAGCAAACACAATTGAATGAAAAAAATTTGTTTTCCCAAAAATCTTTAACGCTATGCTATGTGCAGTGTGTATATGAAAGAAAGTAGAAAGAAACACAACAAAAAAAAATAATAACAAAATAAGAATATTCAAAAAAAATTGTCATATTATAATTTATTAATTAGAATTATTGCCATAATATAGTGCAAAACATTGTGCATAAATATTATAAAAATTAAAAATAATTATTTTGAATACAATACAAAAAATGAAGAGTACAAAAGCAAAAATTTAAATACAATAACAAGTAAAACAACAATACAAAAATACAAAAATACAACAACAATAAACAATACTAAACTCAATCCAAATATTAAGTAAATTTACACACGCCTCAGCAGATAAAACAGCAGCCCCACCATCACCATCAGCAGCAACAGCAGCAACAGCAACAGCAACAACAGCAGCAGCGGCAGCAACATTAGCAGCGGCAGCAGAACCAGCAGCAGTTATAACAGCTGAGCTGAACTGACCTTTTTTGTTATTACGGCTAATCTTCGTTTTTATCTCGTTTTGTTCTTCACTTTCTCGTAATCGTAAGTATTTTAAGAATTTCAATAAAATAAAATAAATGTGAAAATTGTACGATTGTACGATTGCTAATATAAATGTAAATAATAAATAAATCAGGCATTACAAATAACAATAAATAACACAAAATGTAAAATATGAAATAAAAAATAATTAAATAAAAACAACTGTGACCGACAGAGCAGAGTAGTGCAGAGCAGAGTAGAGTAGAGCGGCGGCGGCTAATAAACGTAACGACAAAAAAATCTTGCCTGACAAATTGGCTTTATTGTAAATTTGGCTTAAGCCTGTGGTTCACTTCTAATTAAGATGATCGTCCGTAAAATTGGTAGAAGGCGTTACGGCATTACGGCATTACGGTATTACGGTGTATGGAGCGGATCGGAGCGGTAGCATCCCTTCACTTTTCACTTGTCTTTTTATCTCATACAATACTTCATCTGACAACTGATATCATCATCCGTTCACAGAGTTCGGTCAGAATCAAGTTTTGTTGTTTTTCGTTTGTACAAAAATCTTTTTTTTCTTTTTTTTTTGTTTTTTGTTTAATAAACTTAAATATTTTCTTCTTCTTCTTCTTCTTTTTCTTGTTCTTGTTCTTACTACTGAAGTGCGCTCGTTTTGCTTTTCCACGCTTATCATGAATATCTTTAATGTGACGGCTGTTATCTGTTGTCTTGGAGATAATTTTACAACTCATAGAGAAAGGTTCGCAGCATGCTGTGCTCAATCTAACAATGAAAGGCAAAATTAAAATTATTAATAAAATTAATTTTATCTTCTTATCTGCATTATAAATGTATATACAGTACATATTTATATATTATATACATACAACTACTGATTTTCATCAATTTTCTAAGTCCTTTTTTGTGGACTTACCATAGATTGCGCACCCAGTCCAGTACCTTTTTCAACATAAGAATCGATGGAAAAGTTACGAAATATTTGAATAGTAGTCAAAGAGTTCTCCATGTGTGTTCTAAATATCTCTTAATTTACTTACTTCTATTAAAAAAGTTAGTCTTAAACTGCTTTGAAAGGATGTAGCGTTAGGTGATAAAAGAACGAAAAACCAATAGAATGAAATGGGTATTAATTTCACTACTGTGCCACGAGAAATGTCAGTACCCATGAGTTACTCATGAGTTGTGTAACTTTCTTAAACAGATTAAGTTAACATAAAATGGATGGAGCTGGCTAGTGAGGTTAGAGACACATCAACACAAAATATATCAAAATTCAAGATATATTATTGATTATTAATTTATTATGTTAACTAATTTGTTGACATTAGTTCCATTACTTGGTAACTGGTCAGCTTAGCAACTAGTGTAAGGTAGCAGCCCTGCCACCAAACTTTGAAAGGTGGAAGCTTGATTCCCTATAATTTTCGAGAACTAAATCATATGAATATGTCAACAAATGTAACAAATAGTAATTCACTAAAGTTCACTATAAACATTGACTTACAGTCCTCCACACAAATGCAATATTCTCTTCGAAGCCTCGGTTTCAATGCAATAAAGTTCGTCTAACATCTGTAAGGAAGAACAACGCCGTACTCGTCTGGCAAGAACAGTCTTAACTCAATTGAGATTACGTTAGAGTAGTTTACTAAACAGCTACTTGTCACGCAAGAAATGACAAGAAGTGGCTAGTTTTCTTCGCATTGATCCTGGTGGACTTCAATTTAGATTTCATCCATCCTCCAATTAATTCTCAATCTTAATTAATACATTTTCTTCCCAAACAAAGAATACTTACTTACATCCGAATCCATTTATTCATCTTTTAAAGATTCTTGCGGGCTACAACAACAACAACAACCACCAAAACGAAACAAATTATCGCTTAAAACTAAATTTTTGCTCACCATAAGTTATTTAATATATAATTTAATAAAAGTAATATCCTAATGTATGCTTACATATAACTGAATACCAGCGACGTGGTTAGAATCACTTATCCAGATAAGGTTGTATTAGAGATTACGACCTGTCGACTGTCGTGAATGGTGGCCATTACTGACCTATTTTCATACAATTTATTGTGGATCTTTTGTGGATTTCTTTCTCGAAGTACAGTCTTTTCTTAGTCGACCTGTTAGGAAGAATAACAGAACACTGTCTGTTAAGAGTACATAGAAGCTCGAAGTAAACCCTCTACATCTGATCTTATAGAAAGAATAACTGTTAGTTAATACTGTTTGTTAAGAGAACATGTGAGAGGTTGTCTGTAACAGCTTAGATTTTTGTCGAAACTGCGACGGCTACGCGAAGGAACAGTGTATATCACAGTGTTCAAATGCTGTCGATAGACAGTCTATTGAACTCAGTCTATTGTCAACATTCCGTTAAAAAAGTTAAAAAGTTGGTAAAATATATTAGTAAGCTTTTGATGGTTCTAAAAGTGGAAAAGAATGCAGAAAATGCATAAAATTTTAAAACATCTAAAATTCTAAATTATTGCACCAAACTCTTTTCGAAAAAAAATACACTTTCCATCAGGTTTGTGAAAGGAGTTTAATGATGTTTGATAAATGTTTAATAAATATTTAATTAATGTTTAAGTGATGAATGAAAGGAGTTAAAATATTGTTTACATTTTTATTTATGTTTTGATGTAGTCGTCTTTGAGCTATGTATACTTGCTGCAACGACATTCTAATTTTTTATATAAATTTATTGATATCCACAAAATGCTCATCAGTTGTAGAGAGTATCTTCAAATTGAAGGCATTCTTCCAAAGAAGATTTGAATCCTTTACGTGTTTGTTAATAGAGTGTTCTTCATCTTTAGTGAGTAACGTATAGAGTAATGTATAACGTATAGTATAGATGTTTTGGTATAAATATATCCAGATAATTTTTAAGAAGAGTTATTTCAGTTGTAATTACTTGTAGAAATTTTTTAACAGTGCAATTTTTTTGTAATCGCATTATTATATAAATAATGTATATTCTTCTAAATAATGCCTCGATTTTCATAACTATATAAGAATTACGAAAATTTAAGTATTATTTATAAGAATAACTAAGTGTTTCATTTATTTTTAAATAATAATGCTAATAATGTAAATAATGCCATGTGATTTCGCCATTTTTGTAGGGTCTACCAGAAAGCACATTTGAACTATCATGTTAGTGAAATGTTTTAACACTTCTAATACTAAATAGCAGGATAATATAACATTTGGTGAACTGGAACATTACTTGTTCATGGTACTGCGACCATTGATGAACTATTGTATTCTTAAAAATGAGTAGTGTCATTTTGTTTAACATATATCTGTTGTCATAGGTCATTTTTTGAGAGGTATGCACACGAGTAGAATGGGTATTTCCAGCAGAGACATAAGCATAAAAAGAAAGACAAAACGTTTATTATGTCACGGCACTGGTATTTGTAGACAAAGTTTGCTTTTTAGGAGAGTACGGTTTGGAGACAGGCACAGTCGATTTAATAAAATTTAGAAAGTTAGCCATTGCAAGAAAATGGCTTACTAGTGTTGGTTCAGGAGTTCAGGAGCTAAATTACAATAGTGTCACATCAGCGTTAGGTCCATGTGTGTCTCAAGATTATATTTGTGAGAGATTGTCATATTAACATAATAATAGCAATATAACTAACATTCTTTATGCAATATATTAAAAACATTGTTTTAAAAACATTGCTAACAAGTTATACGGTAGAAGAATATTACCACTATTTGATTTGTCATAGTATAGTTTCCAATAACATTTTTGATTTTAACTTGAAAGTTCAGTAGAAGAGATAAAAAGAGAACTGTGAATGGCTTTTCTTATAAACATATTTGATATTGTATATATAATTCCAATTAGATAATCATTATTGTTAAACCAAATAAAACTATGAAAGAAACATATGTTGTTGAGTTATATGGTGTGTTTAACTGAGTTAGTCACTAGCAGGTATTTATCCAATTGTTTTTGATACTATGTGCAAAGAAAAGCTATCAATTTCTTCTTAGTATTAATACGAGTAAATGGTTATATGCAAATAGTGATTCACATAAGGCGTTTACTGAAACTTCCGTATTCAGAAATTGGTTACCAAGCATCTATGATATATATTTAATGTAAATACGATTACAATAATCTAAGAAATATGTTGACCTGTTTTTGTAATACCCGTTATACTGTACAATTATTACTATTTTCACTACTTTATATTGTCAAAATAACTCTGTTCTCGAGATATTGGGCTCTAATGTTGCAATTTTATCAGAGTATGATGACAACCATGTCAGATTGGTGTGTTTAAGTTACAGGTTTCTCGTCTAATATACCAAATTGTTGATTTTCATAACAAACTTATCGGATCTTATCGGAACTTTATCTGGAAAACCAGTACACGATGATAACAAAGGTTAGCAACTCGCCTATCCCAGCAAAATCTTTGAGGGCATCACAATGGGCAATATATGCCTTCGAGTGGAAGTGCTGATAACTGTTAGCACGCGCTTGAGTGCTGATTTATATAATTTATATAATAGATATAATACAGCAAATAAATTTATTAATGAACTTCAACAAAAAATTTACAAAACTCCAAACATCAAAATTTAAAAGGACAACACGTTCTATCAAAATTTCAAACTTATGAATATGAATGAATAGTGAATCGAATAGAAAGATCAGCAAAGACATGCTTCAACTCTGTAATCTACGAACACATCCATCAAATAAAGAATATTAGCTTTATTAAGATGGGTTTACGAGATGGGTTTACCACAAAATTGAACTGATATATGGTAATGTGCTGTGAAGTTATGGTTTGAAATATTATGCTCTCTTTGGCATGGTAATTAAAGAAAATAATATCAACGCAGAGGAAAAAATATTGTATAATATAATGGTGCGGGTCTTTTGAATCGCATATTCTCGATGCTGTTTTGACAGAATGTACGCGTACAACGGACAACGGACATTTAAAATTAGATTGGAGTCGAGTCATTTACACCTGTGCGAAAGATTGGCGCCTGTTTGCGAAGTATATTGAAGCAAAAATAAAAGGAAAGGGAATGTGTTTTTGAATAAATTGGATTATTTATTTTTTTTCATTGGTTTATTTCTTTAACACAATCCAATTTATATTTTTCTTTGGCAGAACTTTGTTTATATATAAATTAGAATTCTGTTGTTTCTTGGTTGTGGTTTTGGCTCTTTATTAGGTTTCCGGCGTGTTTTTTGTTTTTACCCAAATTAATGGACGGAATTTGTCGAAAAACAGATCGCAAGAAAACACCAATTTGAAGCATTTATAAGTGGTTGTCTGGTAGCACACCTTTCAACTTCGCATAATAAAAACTTAACCTAATCTAATCAGTAATTAATAATCGCGCCTTTCACTTTCATTTTCATCTGCACTGCTTTTCGTACGCACTCAAACGCTTTTCCAATGTTCCGTGCCCGTGTCTTCCCCCAAAAAAACAAATTCATTCTATTTTTGGTATTGGATATCGCCAGTGGCACTCCATTAAACCGCAGTGCAACAAAAGTCAATTTTGTAAATGTAAAATTTCACTATTGACGATATTGTTCATCTTGTACTAGTTGTTGTTGTTGTTGTTGTTGTTGTTGTTGTTGTCGTCGTCGGTGTTGCTGTTGGTGTTGTTCTGGTTTTTTATCTTTTCGGTCTAAATTCGTACGAAAATAAATCTGTCATCACAGTTGAACTCAATATTTCATCGATTTTTGTTTTTGTTGTGTGTTTCAGTTTTTGCACCCAGAAATTGTATGGAAACGATCTATATTTGACTAAATAGATTCCTTTAATTATTGCGGAAAAGAAAAAAGATTTTTTCGGTAATATAAAATATAATATATGCAGAAGTGTGTTGAAGTCAGGTGCTCACATCCTTTGTACACCATATACTGTCAATTTATCTCAAAAGCCTAAGACCTTCCTAATTCAAACTTATCTATTGAGTAGATCTATTAATTAATAGTAGGTGGATATTTGTGGGTAAATATTATTTCCATAAAGATTATTTTTACAGTATTCGATTTTTACCCTATATGACTCATAATATGTCTGCCATATGAGAACGAACCTTATCGACTTGTCTTTCAATGCAGTCAAAGGCTTTCAGCATTTTCACATTTTCATGACTGACGTTACCTCATGTGTGCCACGAGTACTCGCTGTTAATTCATAAACTTCAAAATTTGGCAAAACTATTAATATTTTGACTAGAATTGCTTTTGTGCTTTCATAATTATTTCACGGTTTTTCTATTTGCGAATCCATTACTTCCAATAAATCGACCGATGTCTGTCAATATTTATAAATATTTGAACTATTTTCACTAGAGTTCTGTTGCCGTGCTGCTCTGATTTATGCTCAAAAATCCGATTTAAAATCCGATTGTTTATTAGGGAAATATGTTCTTTGTTTGATTTAAAATAAATTTCGTTTGGTATTTCAGGAATTTCGGTTTTCGTGAGATTTTGTGCGCTCTCTTCAGTGCTCTTCCATCAACTGAAATTTTTATTTGCATAATAAAATGAATTAAATTTTAATTTCATTGAAATGTGCCTTCAATTATAATTAAATTTAAGTAAATGGTACTGAAAATTGCTGATCTGATTTTCAAATTTCTGTCCATTTCCAATTATTCGAAAATTGAGTTAATAAAGACTGGCAATCATCTAAATTCTTTTCACAGACCGTTTAGAAATAATTTTAGCAAAAGATTTTCATTTGATGCACAAATTATGATTTTAAATAAAGGATTTACTACATGATTCATATACACTAATTTTCACTGCATATCTATCTGCATATATATCTCACTTTCCATACAAAAGTTCCTGTCCTGGCTACAATAAACGTAATAAATATTAAATAATGTTTATTACGTTAAACAAAAGAAACTAGTTACGGAACAAAGCTATGATATCTACAGTTCCGTTTAGATTTGTGGAATATTCTTTTTTCGGTAGTCAGGTAGACACAAACCTTTTAGACATATTATAAATGCATTTTCTCCACTTACATAAATGTACATTTCTATGTTCTACTACTATGTATGTATATGTAAATAAAATAACTAGTTTTTAAATTTATTTAGACGATGATAACATCGACTTTTCGCTAATCCAGTTTAGATGACTTTAAACCACTTTAATGTATTGGTGAAGATATACCTCAATTCTCTTTAGCTAGCAATCAAAATTTGACCAATGTGACATCAAATGATAATATTAACTATTTATACATTAACGTATCGTGAGAAAGAATGCAACACATTTTAAAAATGAGCTCCGACTAAAGCCATTCAAGTTGAACAAAGTGCTTGATCTCACCGATTAGAGCCGAAACAGCCAAAGTGTTGGTTCTTGATAAAAATCCATTTCCTCGTTACAAAGTATCAATTTTTATAAGTGTATAGTTTGGGTTGTCGCCCATTAGTATAATGCATGATTTAATTCTATTGCACTGGAATTGTTCTGAACATCTTTGCAAAGAGATGTTAACGTAACCTTAGAGAAGAAAGTCCAATAGCATCGTCTCATAACATACGGCTCCATTTAACTTTAATTTTGAATAGCTTTAAAAAATTGCAAAACTTATGGGTGAAAAGTAAAACAAAATTAAAGAGAGTCTTAAAATAAACGTGAGTCAAGAATCACATTGAAATCGTTTTCATAATTTAATTCGTCATGATCTTGTGGCAGAGTTCGCGTTGTATCTTATTGTTTAAGTGTATGATTTTATCTATTTATTCTGAATGTGGTTCCAAAGAAAAAAATATTGTGGTGTAAAACTTTATATTTAGGACTTCATTAAGACGAATTTGTGGTTCCGAAAGTAAACGTAAATAATTCAATAACTCAATTTTGATTGAGATTTTTTTCATATTGAAAATTTTTTTTTCCATATATTATTTGAAACTTAACTTTAGGTATGAAAAACTTAATATTCTACAGGAGACATCTAACAGTATTGGGCTCATTTAAACTGATTTTCGATTTGATTCATAATATGACTGATATTCGTTTTCGAAGCGTCAAGAGTTTGAAGATAATCCGTATAAATACAATTCACTACGTAACCCCAAAAAAAAACCAATGGTATGAAAGAAGCCGAAACATGCCGTAACGTGTGGATTATAGCTTGTCATCCTTATATTCACATCGCATATCTTCGACATCCATATCTTGAATTTCACATCAATCTTGAATTTTGAAGTTTCAATTTCAAAATTAGTGATAATTTTTCGATTAGTAACGATTAGAATTAACGGTGTGTGTCACAACTTTGTCAATTTTAAAAAGTACGATCCTATCATACATCCAGACGAAATATCACTTGACTCACAGTGACTTTTTGTGGACGCAATGATGTTTTAAGAATTATTTACAGATCAATTTATTTCTTGATATATCGAACAAATGAAAAATGCATTTCATTACTGAAGAAAATTCGTTGGGAAAAATTGTTACAATTTTTGCAGCAAGTTTTCAACGATTACAAACGTTATTGAACAATCCGTGCTATAAAATTGCAAACCTAAAGCTTCAGATCATAGTTCTGTTTGACATACGTTAATAAAATAAGAATATAGATTGTAAGTGAAGAGGCTTTAAGAGGATGATGGGCATTTAAATTATTGTCTCGCAATCTACAGAGGAAACAGTTTCCACACTTCCAGCAATTTCTAGCTGTTTACTATTCTGCACCAGGAGCAAGAGGATTCCTCTTACTAGCTCCTATTAATTACTGTACCTTTTTATCTGTCATGACTTGCTTTCGCCAACGTATTTCTTATTTTTGACTACATATTTTTGGTGTCCTGATCATATCATTTGAATATCCTACAATTTCTTTTAAATATTCTTAATAACTTTGTGTTTTTCAGTAGTACAATGCTTGTTTTTACCCAATTTCGTTCACTTAATTTAGTAAACGATATAAAAAAATTTGTTTATTATGTTTTTTATAGCACAAACTATGACTTATACATTTTTTTCACAAAAGTCAAAAAACAAAATAGGTATAAAAATTTGATTTCGGTATAAGCAGAACTTGGACATTGGGTCTTATTTTTTTGACATGACTTTTGGCAGCAGTACATGACTCAATGTTCAGATATATTCATTTGGTAGTTAGTCCACTGTGCGAAAACTATTTCTAAGTTCTGAGTCTGGAATGCACAGATCTTGTGTTTAATGCAAACAAATTAAAAATTATTTTTTAAATAATTGCTTTCTGTAAGAGTTTATATAACGAGTTATATTCTAAAACCATATTTTCGCGTGGACTTTCAAATTTTAATTATTTTTCATTTCATTGCGGCTGCGACACAATCTCCAGAGCACAGGTGAGAAATGCGAAAGTATGAAAGTATGAAAGTACGAAAGTACGAAAGTTTTCCTATCGCTTTCACAGCAAATTGCAAACCCCATTTAAAAGGGGTGAGCATGTCTTATGGTAGTCGTAAAAAATGACAAGAAATAATTGAATGTAGCCCAACCCTATTTGTCCAACTTGTTTTTCAGTTATGAAACCCCATTTTTCATATTCAGCATTTTCTTGAAACTCTTCTCATTGTTGAAGTGGCAACACAGGAAGCACTGAGGTCCTTCATAAAATTCGGCATGGCATGCAAAATAAAAACTCCTAACTCTCTTAATGTCTTTTAATACTTATATAATTATGTGTAATTTTTATTCGTTAATTTATAGCAACTCCCATTATGAAGTCCATAAAGAACGCGCGTTAATGGGATTAAAAATGATGTCTTCTAATGGAATTGCCAACGTTTTCAAAGCAGCCTCGTACGCAATCGCCTATTAAACTGAATTAAGTAACCTGCCATAATAAAAATAAAACTTAAATATATAAAACAATAAAAATTAAGTAAATATAAAAAAATAAATAAAACTGAGTGTTTGGTGTTGATAATGTTGTTTTTGTTGGTGTTCTTGTCAGTAAAAACTATTTCTATTCTGTATTCTGTATTCTGTATTTTGTATTTTGCAATCAAGCCTAAACGTTCTGTACGCTTTAGAGAACTGAAATTTTTAGTTGAAGTCAAACAGACTTGCACACAAACTAAACAAGTTTTTATATTGTTCACCTTGTCAATCACATCAAATCGAGAATGATCAAATTTGAGTCATAATCAAATTAAACATATATAAAATTATTAAAAACTGATTAAATTAGGTCGAATGTGTCGTAGAGGCAAGCCTATTTTATTTATAGGCAAATATAAAATATATATGTTACTTTTACTACTTACCTTCGAATTCACTTCGAATATCTTTCCACCGCTTTCAACATTATCAGGTTTAGTTCTCTCACTTTTGAAATTGAGAATAAACAAAATAAGATATATAATTTAGCAAAAATATTCTCTATTAGACTTCTTACGTATGATGTAATATTTCTAAAATAACACGCATAATACTAGGAGCCATCATACCATATTTACGTTTCGTAGTCACTCATTTACAAATAAGTACGGTTCATCGCAGAAACCAGAATTTGACTTAGGAACTAGATGCATAACATAGATATGTAGTATCATGTTCACACCTCAGACCCACTCCTCTGCGGCTAAATGTCCTTTAGTGCAGTAACCAGAATTTTCAGCAAGAAACTTATTGATATTACTGTGAAAATAGAAAAATTACCATAGTAAGTTACCATAGTAAGTTAGATGGACTTTATCGAGTTGACTTTAAGCAACACAAGCACCCATTGGTGCTAATTATCGTTGTATGAGACCAGTTATGATTAGTACTGTGCGGTATTTTTTATTCATTGCATTATTGATATTATAACTTTATATTGTATTAATTAATTGAACTGTCTTGTAAAATTTACAAATGATACACGTATCTTAAGCACTGTGTAATTGCCTTTAAGGTAATTACAGTTGATATCGCTATAGATCTTTGGCAGCTATCATACTGATCTTAAAATCCAATTAATCGTATCAAATTTAATACTTCTTTTCTAATTCTTAACGTTTTTAACGAGTTCTAGTACTTACTAGCAAATCTATGCGTGGTTCCAGCCAGCAATCACTATCAATCTACCTATTATTTATCTTAAAAGCGAACGCTGTTGTTACTTTGTGTGACTGTGCGTTATATTCTTAAAATCGTATATTATCTATTTATATTTTTTTTCCAATTCCTGGTTTTTACAATGAGTTTTAGGAGTAAAACACTCCAATAGGTTGAGCAAATATTTCTTACTGGTAAGCTCTCTGTTTAAAATGAATAGAATAGCAGTCCCAAGCACTACTATTAAAGAAAATATAAAGTGGTTTTAGTTCATCTTGTATCGTCCACTCCCAGGACTATTCATTTATTTGCAAACCAAAAACATATACCCCTATCTCAATAACAGTTATGTCCCGTTCAATGCCTAGAATCAGAATTGACATGATCTACTACTTTTGGAAGACTCTTACAGACCGATTAAAGAATTTATTTTTTTAATTTTGCGTAGCCGTTTCTTATTTCCATAATTTTTTTTCAAAATTGGACGAACCGAAGTGAACCGTTCAACGGATAATCCATTATCAAATACAATTTCCTTCACTTTTTTGATAATTTCCTCGGTTATGCAAATTGCAAAGGTGGAAGTTTCTTCAGAACGTTGCATGTCTTCGAAAACCTTTTGGGACTTATCAAATTTTTTATAATATTTACAGCCCACATTTTTTAATAAAAGAGAATTTTGCGTCACAAGATTTAAAACAAACTCTTTTATTAAGTAATTTCTTTCATCTTTTAACGATCTTTCATCTTGAACTGTTGAAGGAAACTGATTTAATCAACTAACGAACGAACTAACGAACTATGCTTATGCTTGACATGGTAGGTACCAGACCGGCTGTCCGGCATACAAAAAGACGGAAAGAAGGAAAAAATATTCTTAGAAAATATTTGTGCGGTCATTTCTGAAAGATTATTTCAAATTTGATTGTCAAATTTCATTTGGATTAGTATATGTTTATTATAGCTGCTATGGGTATGAGTTGATAGTTCAGATAGTTTTTATATTAAAAATTATTTTGCTGGTTGGTAAATTTGCACTCAAATTGTTCAAAATTTTCCATTAAACAAAATCAAACTAAATTATAATTTTAAAATGATTAAAATTAAAAATCACACAATTAAAATTACAATTCTAATTGAAAAAAGTTTTGTTTGAGTACTGTATAGTGTATTAGATCTTTAAAGGTTGAAAACTGTCTTATTAAACTTCTTTTCTTATTATTCTATAAAATTTTCTAGTTTATTTGTTGTATGTTTGGGGAGTTTGCACTGTGATTTGGAGCTCTATGGTGCCCTATTTATGGTCTTACAGTATTTGTATTTTTTCACCTCCAACTTCTGTTATAAATGATAGTACTGAACCTATATTGCATAGTTTTTTCTTCATCTGATGTGAGTTGCTTAGGTACTTCTTTCGTTTACGCGTCAGTACTGGATACACTGGAGAAGCGCGTATTTTGAGGTCTTATTCTATTAGTTGCAAAACTTATAAATTTCAGTAGAGTATGTTTCCAGTTTTGTAAGGCGATAGTTTAACCTATAGTGCTCTGTTAGGATTTCAGTAACGATTTTTAAATTATTTTTACTTAGTTGCATATTGGATCGTTTTAGTATAGCTTGTCCCAGTATAGCTTTCTTCTTCAGTATATCTTCTTTTTGTATAGGTGAAAAGAAGTAACCTCCCCCTTAGCCACAGAATGGTTCTGCGCCTTCTGAAGGAGCAGCGAGACTGCCCCTTCTCTGACGACAAGCTTGTTAGAATACTTATGTATATTAAAATATATTGCTTTATAGAAAATGTTTGGGTTTTCTTTTGTTTGCATTTAATATGTAACAAATGTGTACTATTTATAGTAACCGCTTTTGTTTACTTTATTATTTGTTATCAGAAGACAGAAAACGCCAAACCGCAGACTTAGTTAATTAAAAAAAGCCGCAATAGATGAGAAGCGGTCAGTACGACGTTTTGCTATTCAACTTCATATAAACGCTGCGATATAAACGTCGGGTGCATGTTATGCTTCGATTTAATCAGTAACTAAAGCACGTTTGATTGTCAATTTTGAGTGTTTTAATAAATCAAAGCAATTACGCGCTCATTAGCTTTATCTTTGAGATATTGACTATCAAGAAAGCTGATTTCTACTTGACGTCCGTGGGTAATAAGAAAATTGGATCGATAAGATAAGCCAAGTGTGCCTACGAATCGGCGGCAGACGCACTTTGGGCAAAGCAATTCTCAAGTCGAAGCCTAAAAATATGTGACATTGGGCAACTAACTTCAGTTCTCACGAGCGAAACATGCATAATTTTAATCAAAAAAAGATAAAAAAAAAACAGAAAACAAATGAAAATCATTAATAAAAAACAATATCAAGCGTTGAAGGTGCACGTACGTAGCTGTGCAATAGTTGCGATAAGCCGTAAGCGGTAAGCCGTAAGCGGTAAGAACAGCACATGAACACAGCGCAGCATAAATAAAAATCTTGTTTTGTTACTTTTCGTTTAACTTTAAGCAAACAAAAACAAAAACAAAAACAAAACAAAAGTTATAGCAAAAGCAAACAAAAAAAAAACACACACAAACAAAATAACAATACCTGTGACATTGCAGTTCACACACGACGTGCAGGTGATTTTTGTTGCTGCATCGGGCAAATCAGTGCCTTTACGTGTTGCAACAAAATTTGCACTTGCCAGGCTTGAGCGGACCACACCACACTGAATCCTCCATACAGAGGTAGGCATACTTACGGCACGGCACGGTACGGCCGTATTTTTGTGAGGCTGCACATTCGTAGGAATATCGCTCGTACTCATACTCCATTGTTCGACAAGTATGAAAATTGGAATAAAGTGGGAAGACAATCTCCCCCTCCTCCCCACACTGCTGTTCATTAATTAATACCTGGGAGACGGGGATAGTGACGTTAACAGGTATGAAAATCATATTTTGTGAGCATAAAAATAAAAATTTTCGAAGAAAATCTATTTTCAAGGTAAACTTGGTATCGCTCTGCGTTGTGAGTGCGTTTGCCTGCTTAACTTGAAATTATTGCTGTGAGGAACGTAATTGTTCTTGTGAAAGCAAATGCTCTTCCGATTCGTGTAGCTATCAGAGCGTTGCAGCCCCATTCCATTTACGAATGAATTCCATTAGAATGCATCCATTTTTAAGCTCTTTATATAATGAAGTCTTCTGCTGTAGATACACGAGGCGCACAATTGAAAAATTTGTTGGTTAGATGGTAGGTAGCTCGGCTTTCACGTTATAAGGTCATTTCGGCTTTAACTTTCTATCATTTAAGTTTTTTAAATTGATTTTTGTTTAATTTTTATTGCATACTTTATAATTGCACTCTCGTTATGAGAAATGAAGTGTGAAAAATGAATCGCCTCACTTGGTTTTATTTCAATTTAAAGGGATTTAACTTAATCTATCTGCAACAAAGAAAACCCTCGAACATCTGATATGTTCGGCATGCTTTAACATTACCAAGGACTACATTGAAACCCAAAATAGAAAACTATAACAATCATTAAATTCGGAAGTAAAGCAAACGTTTTCGGCTAACCCCATACAAAACCAGGATTAAATCGTTGAAATGTTGAAGCAATACAGCTACAGAACCGTATAGACAACTAACGTGTTCGATCACAGGGTGGATAAGCAGTCTTTAACATGGCCACAGCACTATTGACCATGTCATTAATAAGCATTGCTGCGAATTTAAAGGTTAAAAATTTTCTTCTCTTGACTAGATAGTGAACCATTTTATAACCATAGTTATAATGTTGAAGCAAAAGAACTGCGGAATAGAACTGACAATTAAAGGATCTGACCACAGGATGAATACATAATCTTTAACCATATCCTACATTGCTTCTCTGTGGCGGCATCTCGATGTCAACCAGATCAACCTAACTATTTAGTCTATGCAGAAAAAATTTGGTCTAAAATATCCCTAGTACGGATACAACATTATTACAAATATCCGTCGGCTATGTTTATATTGACTATTTTGGCTTATAGTAGTAGCCATTGTAGTAGTCGTTGTAAAATAGAAGAAATAAAAATTGCTGTGAGAAGAAGAAAAAATTGAAATTAATTTTGAAAGAGAATTTAAATTTGGAGTACGCGGATGTTGTACACAGAATTAGTAAAGATTTATTTGCATAAAAGTAATTATATATTGCCGGAAAAACATTTGATTTTGATAACCGTTGCCTGGGTTGAATACATCCTGGCAAAATAATCTCCTGACATTTATAAACAGCAAAGTTATTCCAATAAAAGATAGAAACTGATGATGGATTGACGTTATGTACCAAATGGAAATTGGGGATAATATCGCGAGAACATTTTTTTAATATAATTCACGGAGCAGTGGAAAATAAGCAACGCTCGAAATTACATAAAAAAGAATGGGCTTGAATGAATTACTAAGACAAAATGGTAGACCAATGGTGCATATAATAGATATTTGCAGGTGTATTAGAGAAGCAGTTAACAATAACTATGTGCTAAAACATATTCTTTCAAATAGGGTACAGCATGTAGTCGGTCTGCATGCAAACTATAGAATATGTCACATTCACTTATTTAGCATATTAAAGAATTTGTTGTATAATTCCATATAAATTGAAAATAAGAATATTATTTCTCTACAATCTATATATAGTATTTATAGGAACAATAAAATTCGTTGGCTTTATCGTCTACAAATGTAAATAAAACTTAAAAAAGTTTAAATTTCGAGTACCGACGAATCTAATTGTGAATATTATATAGATAGAGTCTCAATGGTTCATGGTTTTGTTGCACTACATTGTGTCTAATCATAATTAAATAAAATTGTATTTTTATTATTGGTGTTATCTGAATTAAAAATGATACAAAGACGACTTAATAATAAATTTTCTTTCATTCACCTAAAAAATATCATATATATCTGTTTCATATTAGCAAATAATCAATTTATTATTATTTTATTATACACATATCATCATCAACTCCTGTCATTTGTTTTGATGTATCTATAAAGTGAAATACCATTTACCTAAAAATAAATCATTGCAAACTACAGTATTGCATCACAAAATATGTGCAGCTACAACAACAAATTCATTGTCTTGCACTACTAAATTTCCTTCGATCATATCAGTTCCATGCTATTGAAAGTTAAAACAAAGCCAAACCCTTGCGTGCATATGTGGAAGTATTAGTGAATATGTGAAAATACTTGAAATATGCGAAAAATAAACAACACTTAAGAAGTGAACATGTAGAATAAAGAAAATGTCAACGTGTCCTGTGGTGTCAACTATGAAACATAGAAAGTATAAAAATAAAAAAATAAGGACTTCAATGAAATGAAATGACATTATACAATTACCAAGGAATTTCTATCGCTTCTCAGCTTCTGCATGTTCTGTTCTGTTTAAAATATTAAAGAAATTCCTCAATTGAAAGAAAACTTTTCAATGATAAGCAACAAAAGCGAATCCCACATGGAATGCACTGTTGTCGCTCCACTTATAAGTATTCCTTATACGAGTTTGTGCAATGTGCAGCAGGAATGTTAGTCTTCACTTCCCACCATTTATCCTAAATCAAGCACGCGATGTGAAGGCGTGTGGAACAAGAATTCCTACGAAGTGCAATACATTTACTTAACACGATATACTCACATTCCTCACACATCAGCATGTTTCCTTGTGATGAACTCTTTGGAATGTATCTGTATGGACAGGTGTGTGCACGACATATTTCGCTTGGCCAAAAATTATTTAATCTATAGCAACCGCTACCCCCCACAACTTTTTCGGTAAAATCAATAAATCAGTGAAACGTGGAAAATATTCACAATTTCAGATGTGTGATAATAACGCGGTCAAAATTTTGGCAATCAATTCATTTTTCCTACACATATTCATTGGGAGGGTTGGGCAGAGGAAGGCGGTAGAATTGTTCTAAATATCAACCAAAAGAAGTTGATTTTTTAAATTTAAACAAAAGTCTCTAAAAATAACTGAATAACTGAAAGGAAAAACGATTTAGAAATCTAAAATCGATTTATCATTGCAAGTGGGACTTAGATGATATTTCTCTAATAAATGTATGTACCGAGTATGTCTTCTCGTGAAAAAAACTGAAATTCGGCTTATTTGCTACGGAAATACTTCATATGCTGTTTAACTATTTGTTTTTTAATATTAAAATATACAACTTTTGTCTAGTCAAACCCAGCAACACCACTTATCGCAAAGGTCTCGTATTTGTCCGGTAGCTGTGATGTATGTATTAGACGGGATTAGCTCGATAGCTCTTAAAGGCTTTGAAGTTTTGACATAACCGCTACGCTGCTTTTACTTAATCAATGCTAATTTGTACAGTAATTAGCATTCCATCCCGATTGACTTTGAGTGAAGAGCGAATATTGTCAAGAATATGTCCGATCACGACGCGAAGTAATAGTATACAAATTTCCTTAGATGGATTTTCTGCATGTTCTAACTTGATTCTGATCAAGTTCTCAATCAAATATATCGAAAGTTGTTAAAAATGGGAAGCAAGTAGGTACTCTAAAAAACCTAAAAATTTATATACATTAATAATAATTTAATAGTCTTAATAATGTTTAACATCATTTTTTTGTATAAATAAACTTTTTTATTAAACAATAAATCATTATTAAACTATAAATAAAAAAAAATAAACAGTACAAAATATAGATGCAATACAAAAATAAATAAATAACCAAAATTAAATCAAATAAAAAAAAGATTAAATAAATAACTAAAAAATAAAAACAATTTCAAAAAAATTAAAAGAAAAATAAAAATAATAAAAAAATAATAAAAAAATAAAAATAATTAAAAAATTAAAACAGTTAAAAAACTAAAGCCATAAAAAAAATAATATTATTAATAATAATAATTAATTATTAATAATTTTTTTCTTCAAACATTGAGGGACAGAGATGAGTGTTTCGTGTTGATTTGAGGAACGAGCATTTTTGCTCCTCCATTTTTGCTTTGAAAAGTTTTAATATAACATTTTTGTGTTTTAAAAACATTAAATCTATATTTTCCTCTGCAATTACAGCGAATTTTGAAAGCTTTATAAATGTGTTGAAAGCTAATTCTTAAACTTGTTTCAAAATTTATTCGATAAACGGTTTTAATCATTTCTTCTCGTATAAAAGTCATTGCGGCTTGAGAGTATCGCCCAATAGCAGCATATATCCATCCATATCTGCAGTTAAGTGGATCAAAGTAAACTAACTAATAACTGTGAAGCCAATTTCCACCCATGTACAAAGTCACAACCCCAAACAGTTGAAATCTACTTCGAAATCTACTCCCTTACTCCGTTGCAAGTATTATGCCGTACTTTATATAACCTTGGCTATAGTTTTCTTAATGTTGTCCTTATTCTTAACTAACTGTTTACATGACATTATTTCACCTTAGATGTCTATGTGATTGCAGCCATTTTTTTCTCATTGGTAAGTAATACAAAGCTTTTACCCATGTACCCCTGACATGGTACGTGCAGTTCCACTTTAAGAAATTAATCAACATTTGTAATAAAGTTAATAAATAATGATCACTCACCTGTCAAGTTGTGATATTTTTCTTACTTGGTCAATAATAGTGTCATTTCACCGCCAACACAATATTATCCTCGGCTACAAAACCTATACAACAACCCGAACATATAACCACTTCTATGGCATATTAAAAGGAACTGGAACTGTGGATTTTAGCGACATTAAAATATATTTTTTAATTGTTTAATTTTATTCACATTTTTGGAATGTAAATAAACCATAGTTTATATAAATTTATAAAAAATCTTTACATAAATTTAACTTAATAACTTAAAAATAAACTTAATAATAAAAAAAAAATATGTATACATATGCATTTTATACATAACAGATTTCTTTTCTTTTTTAATTTAAAGCAACGTCAACTTTAATATAAAAATTGCTTATTGTAATCTATGAAATGAATAATTAACATCAGCAGTCAATATATTCCAAAAATTAATCACATTTAACATATTATATTTTAATCCTTATACTGTATTCACACGAGAGTTTTGTTTTTTAAAACCAGTTGTCAAAAATTATAAAGTGAGATCTGATATTAAAAAGCAAAAATAACTCTTCACACTACGCATTATTGTAATTTGCTTGACAGATGGAAAAATAGTTAGGCATAATTAAATAGTTTTAATAAATAAATAAAACACAAAAAAAGATAGAATAGCAATTTCATGGTTTCAATCATGGTTTATGTATACCAAAAACTTTTTCACAACTTCTGCAGAATAATTATTTTACACATATAAATGTGAAATCCGACAGTATTGTTTCATTTTGCATGGAAATTTCATTCATGACCCGCAATTTTTTCTTTCAGAGTTGTAAAAAAACAGCATTAAGTCTGGTTGAAGCAAATTGGCATCACTTTTAAAATATTTCAAAAGCTTGTTTTAAGCATATGTTTTTTGTTATATTGTGCACAATATAAAATATAAAAATTGTAAGAACTAAAAATTAATTAATTTAAATAAAGGAAAAAATGAATATAGGAGTAATGGTAAGCATTTTTATCTTGTGTATTTAAATTAATTTAAGTATATGAACTTATTAGTAAATGAAATGCTTATATGATTTAAACGGATGACTGGAATTTACAACATATTTCCAGTAAACACTCACAATAGACTGATTTTTGAATTTGGCCACACTTAAACTAAAGACATGAAAGTTTTTGCGAGTAAAACTTAACTCTGAAGATTTTAAGAGCATTGTTGTTGCTTCACATGTTTTCTTTCATAAGTTGTGAGTATTTTTTTGCTACTCTGTAAGAAAAAGTTACGGCTGGATTGTTAGTTATCCGCCTATGAAGTATTTTGTCGTACTTTATATATCCTGTATATATTTGGTGTGTGTGAAGGGCATAAAAATGAGCCAAAAAATTGGATTAACATTACATTAAGTGATTTAAAATCTGTTTACCATTTTTACAACTATTAAAATTTTTGTCTCTATTTTTTATCCTTTCAGGTGCAATATTGAAACTTTTGCGGCAAATTCCAAAGAGACTGGTACCTCGTGCAGCTACTGTGATTCCTGCACATATTCGCATAATCTAGAAAAAAATACCTTGAGTGCTATATACTACTAAGTGACTAGTCGGCTCGTTGTGACTAGTCTAGACTGTAAATAATAGTTTTTAGTTCTACAAACATTTTTTTAACGATATACTCGTATAATGTTAAATTCTGAGTGCTATTGACTGCATCATACCTTAGAGGTGCAAATTTCTAAATGTGAATTTTTTGAAGCTGAACCACCGATTGGATATCCTAATAGAATTTTCTGAAACTACTTAGGCTCGAGCTGTTGTAGAAGTTAAAATGTCTACTTGTGGTACATATGTTTCAACTGGAACTGTTGAAGTCACTAAGGCTCTACAAGATGGCGAAAAATTCATTAAATGGGACGATGTAAGTATATTTGTTTTAATGGTTCTCTTATTATAGGTCAAGTATATATAATTAGTCCTTTGTTCATTACTAGATATAAATAAGATTTGTTTAAAATTTGTTTAATTTTTTTTTTTATTTTATTTTAATAAACTTTAAATTTTTTTAATTAATATTTTTGTAAAATTTTTTGTCATTCCTGTGTTTGTTGCCATGTCGATTTCCTGGTTTTATGCTTTATAGTTCTTAATATTTTCGTTGATCCACAATTTGAAATTTGTTACACCAGTGTAGACTGATGGGTTTTTAGTAGTAGCGCAAGGAGTGTAGCCCCATGAGACAATACCGGCTAATTCAGGGCCAGATTTTGTGTAAAGTACCAATGGACCGCCAGAGTCACCATTGCAAGCACCATCAGCTGTACCAGCAGTGTATGAACATATGTTAACTGGATCGATTGGAGCACTGCTAGGTAAGGCAGCTTTGCATTCGTTGTAACCAATGATATCGGCATCGAGAGTTTGCAAAACATTTGGTAAAGCACCAGAATTGTCACGACCCCAACCGAAAAGTTTTCCTCTACCAGATTGTTCGTATTGGCCAGATGGAACAGAGATTTTACCAACTGCTGCAGAACCGTCACGAGTTAAAGCATTTAAGTTGAATGCTTCTTCAACGTAAATAAGACCAATGTCATTAGGACCGACGCCACCACCATATTTCTCATGTATGATGAAGTTCTTGCTGGTAACCTTGCGAACTTGTACGTCAGCTTCATTATTGCGGGAATGTAAACCGGCTACAAGGCTGAAAGAACTATAAGCCAAGCAGTGAGCAGCTGTTAAGACCCAATGTTCATCAATGATAGAGCCAGCACAGAAGTGTGAAGTGGTTTTAAATGACACAATATAAGGAGCTTCACCCTTTTCTGCTTCGTAACCGTTGATGATGCGTCCGCTTGGAAAACCGGGCTGGACAATTGATTCAAGGCTAGCAGCGCTAACGGTGGCCACAGCCAAAGCAAGAATGACAAAAAGCTTCATGTTGATTGGAAATACTTGTTTAGTATGATTTCGATGTATGGCAATTAAGGCTTTTATACAAAAATCTTGCGAAGTAATATTCTATAATCTAATTGGTTATCTACAAGAGGTCGTTTAGCCGTGAGCTGAAGTGCAGTTATAAAGCACTCTGATTAGGTTAAAGACATACCGAAGATATCAATTGTAAATTAAATCGAATGGCTTTTATTGCACCACTTAGACTTCGACTATTCTTGGCTCTATTTTGGGAAATTTTTGCTTTGTTTATTTTTGCTATAATTTATGTCACCAAATCGATACGCGCTCGTCTACATTGTTTATGTTTTCATTTTTCTATTTTTATTTTATTTACGTTCTTTGCTGATCTTTTTTGAATTCTTTCACTTCAGTACTTGGTTTAGTCCTATCCGATAAGATGGATTTCTCTTATCATTTTGATATATACTTTAAGTAAAAGTTCTGTAGAATATCTTATCGAAGTGAAATTTATGCTTTTTCTAATTAAAGGATTTAACATAGAAAATCCAGACGAAATCATCAATTGCGATTGCCATCGATTATTTCCAGTTTCAGACGCAAGCAATTTTATTGCCGGCCGCCGTGACATTGACTTGAAAACAATTTCAAGACGTGACATGCCTTCAAAATGTATAATTTTTACTTGCAAATTTATACTAAAAACTATTAAGTAAAAATTAATTACTTTTGATTCAATAATATCGTAGACAATAATTTCAAAACGAAAACAAATAATTGGAATTATGATTGCTTCCATTATAATTAGGCAAAAATATATCCAAAGCCTGTAAAGCAACAGTAGGTGTAGGCAATACTAGCTTTCTCACGTTTCGCTTGCTCAAATATATATTTATGTTATATATGTAAATATATATAAATATTTTTTAAAATATAAATATTGTATATACTTTATACACAGATTTTACAATAACAATATACAGTTCACATAAAGAAGGTGAGAGTTCTTAAAATTCCTTTAAAATTACGTTACTAAGCTCTGTAGTGAGTCAATTCTCCACAATAATTCTCAGTTTTATCTTATAATTTAAAAAAAAAATACTACTAAACTGTCAGTAACAAACCATTTATTTCGTGAATAATTAGAAAAAGATTTTAGTTTTATTTTTTATTTTAGTAATTTTTAACCAAACATTATATATACTCTGAGCGATATTCTTTAGCAATGTTCGTTTTGGTAACTACTTAGATAGTCTTTTTACACAGTCTTTCAAGATTAGTTTTAAATATTTCAAAAAAAAAATAGTGCAAACAATTCCAGACAAACCACTGAGAGTTGTAAATAGAAAGTATCTCAAAAAAATGCTCTATTTTAATCATAATTATTTATAACTGCTAAAAAATAAGCAATAAACAAAAGCACATATGGTATATTTGATTAATATTTCCATTAAATTGAAATTGATCATTGATCAGTCATCTTAAATTTATTGAACAGATTAGATGGATATGTCCCTGACTAAAGCATGTTGGAGAAAGAAATCTTCGAAAAAATAGTTCTTTTTGGTATGGTACTATATAACTGCACGAGTCTTATTAGTAAATGTTAGATATTAGATTTGTGAGTAAAAAAAAACAATAATTTGATAGTTAAATACTTTCTACAAATAGAACTTTAAATGTTCCTTCATTGAATGTGCCTCCCTAACTAACCAAATTTTATTATATGTGACTTAAATGATCTCTATAATTTTATGAAAATCCATATTTCTCGGCGATAGAATGTCTGAAATATGACGTAGAAATTTAAAATTATATTTTTTAATATTGAATAACATATTTCGTAAAGAAAAGTTTTTATATCTGAAAAGCTATATGATAAAATGTTTCGGATGTTCATATTCGACTTTGAATAGTTTTTGAATTGTATTTGAATAATTGGATAATAGGATTCCTTAGATAACTAAGGACGTGTGCGAGTTAGGATAAGTGGATGCTAAACCAAATGGGACTTTTCTTGGGATTTATTGCACTGCACACATTTAGCCATTTATCAACACGTATCGACACATCACTATATTATCGGCACAACTTAGAATTTCCCTTATTTAGAACGCAACTTAGCCTAACTCGCACACGACCTAAATACTAGATAACCAAATATAGTATTTATGATTAAGTTTAAGAAGTTCCATAAAAAAATCTCAAGATATAAAGATATAAACATTACATTTAAAAACTCGTATCATAGAATGTCTCAGATATCCATATTTGATATGGTAAAAATAATGTAGCATAGTTGAATGGTATAATGTCTAAGATATTTAGATTTTGTGTAGCAACAAAAAAGAAAAAATCATGAAGGGCTGAATTATGGAAAGTCGAAAAGTAAGATATACCTATCTGTATACGTGAATATAATTCTATTATGTATTTAGGATTATTTAATATATAACATATATGAGCATATTGAGGGGGCAGTATCATCTGTAAAATAAACATTTGTACTAAGTTATAGGTCCATTATGCATAATTGTCAACGAAGTTTTTTGGCTTTGTTAACGATTCATCCCCGGATAGTTATGGGACATTGCTCTGTTCTTGATTTTTTGTATTTTATACATTGAAGTAACTTTATAGATATGAAATATTTACCGAACTGCTGGATGTATTATGTGAATTTATAAATACAAAATTATACTTTATATACTTTATTCTTACTTAGGAGAATTACATGCGTAAAAGTGTCCTGTAAATTTATTAATTAAATATTTGTAATTATAATCTACGCAATGTATATAATTTATATATATTATTTATTTCTGTCTTATTTATAATCTCATTTTTACTTATACAAAATAGTTTTAAAAAATTTAAATACTCAATCTTTACTATTTATTATCTCCTTAATAGTTCTAAAATGATTAAATCCAGAGATCTCTATTTTTATACTGCTTAGTAATATTCCTGTGATCTTTTTCAATCTATACGGGCATTCTGCAGATTCTGAATCTAACCTCTGTTTGTTTTTTCTGTTGTTTCCAATTAATTTTTTGAATTAATTGAATTTAGCTTTTTGGTAAGTCGTAGACTTACTGCAGTGTCACTGTTCAATGCAACTGCCACTTGAAAAAAAAATGAATATGTATATTTAATATCTGAAGCGGCGTGAACATCTGTTTTAAAATTTTGTTCAACTTAAATTGTTTATTTACTAAAGTTATTTATTGGCTAATGCTCAAATTAGTATCTGAGATTTTCGGCGTGCTGCAGGGCATTCTGGATTAGATAAACAGTAAAATATCGCGAAATCGCAGCACCATTGGCTGTGGCTGCCTTTCGCGCGAAATTCTGAATGAGAACTCTAACTATAGCGGTTGGCCTATTTTAGGCTATCAGGTAATAACTCGATAATCGGTAACAGTGATTAAATATTGCGTGCATTTTTACACTATGCAAAATATAAATAAATTTTATTTTATTTATTATTTTATGATGTTTTTCAACAAATTTTAAAAATCATTTTCAAATATAAAAAAGTTTATACAATACAGGGTGCTTCATGGTAAATTTTGGTGGCGAATTCTTGATTTCAAAAATAAGGGAGCCTGTTTTTAAGATTACCATGATATAGAGTGTGAAAGCAAAGTCAATATCAACAATGGTTCGTTCTGTGCAGTTAGACGTTACTATGCAATTTCTCAACATCGATATCAAAATGTGTCTAGTTTTTAGTCTAGAATAAATATCTTCCACTGTTTTTAAGATAGTTTAAAATTAAGAACAATTTATTATGATTAAAATGTACATATAATATACACTCAGAATATGTTTTTTATCATTCAACTAAAATGGACTTGGAGTTGTCATATTTAGTTTTTAGTTGTTCAATTGACCCAATCTTTTATTTTAAGAATAGATGTAGTTTTACCCAAAATTTTATACATTATTATTGTTAAGTAGGAATCATCTACACTTCTTTATTTGTGAGAATTAATGTATAAAGTTCTTCCACTACTAGAAAAAACTTTGGATTACCTTTTATTCAATTGAAGTAAATGGAAACTTTTTGACTTACAATAGTGACATGTTCATACATTCCCATATATCTAACCTAACAAAATTTGTTAGGTTTTGCTAACAGAGTTCTGGATTCCTATTAGCATAAATAAAAAAATCTTTTACTGATGTAGTTTACTTCTTTTAGGCAAATAGCGAATATCTTTGTGCTTAAATCGAGTTAACAGTTCGACCCCACAATATTGGGATAGTGTCTTGATACAGGGAATAGTATCTCCGAGCAAACACTATATTGCAAAAACTCGTGGCAATACGCTAAAATCTAGCTAAATTATTTTTAATCATTTCGTGTTTCTTTTTGTTGACTCCAAATGTTATTTTTAGAAATTGACATCCTAGTATAAGCGTATTATTAACACCAAAAATATATACCTAACAAATTATAATGTTGTACTCCTACGAGTAAAACTTGAATTGCCCTGTAATCTGAAACACAATCAAAATATTATATTAAAATGAAGTATAAAATCTCAACCTATTGAAGACGTTACACAACTCTTTTATACCTTTTTAGTCTTAAAAAGTGCTTCAGAACTGATTTGAAATGCTTCATAAAAGCACCAAAAATTATGTTATTCGTTTTTGTAAACGATGTTGGTGAAATCAGTTTTGTTTTTAGATTTAATTAACCGGGTTTCATTTAAAATCATATTAAGTTGTTAAACTTTAATTAAAGCGATATTTTTCTCCAATGAATACAATTTTTTCGGCGTCACTACTGTTTAGCATTTTAGATGTAAATGTAAATTTTAAAACAAAACTAACTAAATTACTTTGAATCATTCCTGAAATATAAATCATATGTAATATAAGTGAACCACTAACACCTAAAAGATGTGATATTTTACAGAAGCAGCAATGACTGCAATGGACTTGTGCATCGAACTCGAAGTCTAATTAAAATATTGTATTAAAATGATATATGAAATCTCAACCTATTGAATGCTTTAAATGACTCTTTAATATTAATTTAGTTTTTAAAAGTGCTTTAGAACTGATTTAAAGTGCTTCATAAAAACACCAACAATTATTTTATTTATTTTTCTCAACAACGTTTGAATAGTCAGTTTTGTTTTTTAGATTTAATTAACCGGGTTACATTAAGAAATAAATTAAATTGTTAGATTTTAATTAGAGCGATTTTTTTCGACATTAAATAAAATTTTTTTTAACGTCTTAGCCGATTAGCTAAGTATAATCCATATCCTTACGAAAGCCCACTTAACCTGCTAAAAATAGGGGTAACCGGTTTTAGATTATACTATATAGTCACGCTACTTGGCTTTTGTGTTGAAGCTTACTATACCCGTCGATTCGAGTTATTTTAAAAGCATTATTAATAATGGAGTCAACTTTCAACTGTTAAAATTATTTTATAGCATAAAGAAACTGCAAATAAGTTTATGATAATACAAGATCAAAAAAGTAATTATAATATTTCATCAGAAAATCATTTTTAATTAGCTAACCATAGTATGTAGTAAATAATGAATAGATTTCTATAATAAAACGCTTTAAATGATGTTGAACATTAACGACCGCATATATTATTTCAGGCCGTATATGTTGTAAAATACTTAAAAATATGGGTCTTCTCTATATAATTTATTCTAGGATTTGAATCAGTGATAATCTCTTGAAATGAAAGAAAACTTCTATAGATTACAATGTAGGTAAAAATGAAGATAATTTTAAAGTGAATATAATCGATATATATTTTTAATATCTTTATACTACTGTGAATATAAATTGTGTCAGATTTGTCAAGATTTGATTATAAAGCAGTGAAAGAGACATGAGAGGGCATATATTTAATATATATACTTGGTCTGTAAGAGAAAGTAGAGCGATTCACCAACATTAGTTATTAGTTTTAGATGTCTCGGATATTTTTAAGCCGATCAATTTGACATATAAGAAGAATTGGTTGATAATAAGTTTTAATTTATTATGAATGTAAGGGTGCTGAATTGGGTATCTGAAATACAAATTTGGGAATATAACTGAAAAATACTAATATGTATTCGTGTGTCGTGAAAGATTGGTTTATAAAAAAGTGCATGAATGAAAGGCTGTGAAACATAAGTGAAGCTAAAACTGAAATTTCTGTTTCCTTACCTATCTGTGTTATATCCTTTACACTCTTGTGAATTGATGATATAGAAATGTTATTACGATATATGCAATGGATTACATTTGCGCAATAAGATGGATTTCAATTATATCCAAATTCGTATATTTGTCTGTTTGTATTCTGACAAATAACTCGATGAGGCTTTACGTCTAAGACTATTTAAAAGCAGCTATAAAAGCTGAATTCAATTAAGAATTTTAAATATAAATGGAATGGAATATAATGGAGTGACCATTATGAAGTGCTTATAAATAACTACTATTTTAAACGAACCTATTTTAAAAGTTTAATTTAAATGTTATTTGAGAAGAAATTTTTATGGAAATTGTGAATAACAGAACTATCTGTGTAGATACTGTAGAGCATTGAAAATAGTTATTTTTTTTTATTTTTTAATATATACAACACTATTTTTATTATACAATATATATATAATATATGAGGTGTTCAAAATTAGCAACATGACACACATATTGTATATCTCCGGAGTATCTTTAAATGTACTACAATTGTAGTTTTTCTCTTAAACACATCATATAAAAAGGATATTAAAATGATGATTAAAATAATAAAATAATAATAAAAATACTTATATATGTATGTATGTATGTATGTGGAAAGTACCGTCCGTCTGTCCGGATGGATGGAAAAACATAAAATATTTATAAACTTCACATCTGCAATGATTTTCTCACCCAAGCGATATTATTAAATGTAAGGCGTTCACGTCGACTAAACTATGCTCCTACATTTTGGATTAAAATGCCATTACAGTAACATATTACTTTTATGTAAATATGTTATGTGTCTATTAAAATGAGTGTAACATAATAAACATAACATTTTCACATTAAAATGTTTTATTTTGTTTTTATTGAGTGAAATGAGTGTAGGAAAAGCTTTGATCAAGTGTGGCGATGATGGGGAGCCTTTGCTTGGAGTTTTTGGAATGCGCACATCGTGTACTGTTGCTTGAATTGATTACTCGCGGGTTACTTTTACCACAGAATTTATTTGTTGTTTATAATACGTGGAACAGTCCTTTCATTTCTCTTAACCGCTCGGAAATAATCATCCATGTGTTATATTTATGTTAATATGATTTTATCGATAATTAAAAATTGAATAAAAATACAATGATGTGGCGGTTTTCGTGTTGCAAGTATCAGTGTGTGCGCAAATAAGTGGCGTGGAACCATGAAATCAAATGGATCAATGTAACAAAACCGCTGCTATCCTTGACATTTCGAAATCAAAGGCCTACCGATGTGTATATGCAACTGTGCTTGGGGATTGCGCTATTCAGAAGTGTTAAATGCGAATTTAAGGAGTGTAGGATAACAGCCTCTTGCAGCGTTACGAGTATAAGCTTCATGGGTAATTAAATGCAATGTGCAGATGCACTCTCATTTAAGTGTTGTGACTGACCACACTCATAAATGTGAAATTGCGTGAAATTATGTGAAAGTAGTTATGACAAGCAGTAATAATGTCCTGTCGTTTATTGCGCATTATATTCGTATTCGTTGTATTCAGAGTTGCTGCATGCACTTCACTTACATAGATGAACAAGGTCAATTTAAGGATACATGCAAGCTGTGGCTACGTATAGTGTTGTGTAGTGAATGATATTTCCACTTATTTCCACTTATTTCCACTTATTTCCACTGGTAAATATGCTAGTCGCTCTCTTACTTAGGGGGTTTCAAATAAAATCGTTTCTAATAAGTCAAATATGTAAGTCTAAAAATAAAAATCACAATTTCAACAGCCACCGAACTGAAAGGAAAAAAAATTAACGCTGCCAATTTCACATAAAATTCATGCCATGATGCGGAGCATGTAGCTTCCATAATGCAACGCTTGTGTTGGCTGGCTTGTGCTTTTACTCCGAGATGAACTCATTTGCCAGCACTTAATGTAGGTGACGGAACAACAGTCGAATGCTTCATGGATGCGTGTATGCCTTCTCTAGCATAAAGTTTGCAATAATAACATACTATGTTGTAGGAGGTTAGTAATGATGGAACGAAGGTGACATTGGTCAGTGGTTGTCAGTGGAGAACGGGTCGTGGCAAAAACATCAGTGTTGGCAGTAGTATTGATGTTGTCATTATTGCTGTGGAATGGCGATATGAAAAGTGGAGTGGTCAGTTTGAAATGTGTACTGATATAATTATTTGCTTTTTTTACTTCGCTGCTTTTTCAACATGTATCTTTCAATTTGCTAATGTGTTCTGATATGCTCACTTATAGAAGTTGAAAACTTTGATTTGGGATTTTAGGCGGCACTAACATATATTAGTAAAAGTAAAAGTTGTCTCTGTCATTCTTGAGGACAACACAAATAAATAGTATTAAAAATTTTCGTGTGAATGTATTAGGTATGGCTTTAAACTTTAAATTTAATGCGTATTTTAAAAATGGATGTATATCGTTAGGAACTGTGTAATACAATCTTGTTATAGGCACTTAAACTGATTTTAACTATTAATCTAATATATATTATTATACGTCAAACCCATGTGAACCATGATTGGGGTGATTGCTATTCCAAGACTAGTTGAAACCATTTCTTTTAGATCTTCAACGTAAAGGATTTGTATTGTCTCAAAGTGATTCTCTTAACACTGAATGTAGTTTTTAATACGTTTTATTTATTTGTTATAGCACTCATTATTCTACTCATTACGAAGTGGTTTAACAGGTAGTACCTTTATATTCCAAAAAAGTTTTTTTAATATATCTTTTGTTTTGTGTAAAAAGTGTGATATCATCTTCAACTGTAGTAGTCAATTATGATCGATTAAGTACATCTCAGAATGCAACGGACCCTTTACCAGCACAAATTAGTTTTAAATCAATTATCTTGTTCTATTCTTGTTCTAATGTAAAATGTTTCGCTCTATTCTGAATGTAAAACTATTTTTCCGTTTAGGCTGCCCAGAAGTGTAATTGCACACTGTCTGTGTATATAAAGGGGATCATTTTATTTTGTAGAGTTGATTAATTGATTAAGAAAACATTGTTTTTAACGGTGCCACTGGAGTTTTTATAGAGTCCTCACCATTAGATTAAACTAATGTCTATGTAAACGGATTATTATCTTTAGTGATATCTGCAGATTTTGCAAAGAGGAAGAGGAGTCAATGAAGTAAATGCTGACTTTTCTACCGAGGTACAAACGAATGACTTCATGAAACGGGTGACTTTATGAAATTTTTTAGTCAATTACAAATCTGCAAATTCGACAGTTACTAAAATATATTGAGAAAATAGCTCTCAGAGAATTATTTATAGACTGTATAACGAGATCATAATACATTTAAAAGTCGAGGTGCTGCTATATATCTCTCAATAATATCAATGCAAATATTATTACAAACTGGTTTCGCATTATCTCATCAAATTTAAAGTGAATATTCGGTTTATATTCTGTTTCATTAATTTATAGTCTTAACTTTTTGTTTCAAAAATAAAATGTTTAGAATACAGTTAAAATTGGTCACAATGGTTGACCCCGAAACCAAGTAAAAGAATAAAAAAGTAGGTCTTCAACAGGGTTGTGCTATAATTGCACAACCTGCCAAACCTTAAAACCGATAAGTAGAAAAATCATACGTAGATCATACGTAATGTCTATGTGTGTTTGTGTATGCCAGCCTATTTGTGAAAACTATTTGAAATAACAAAGTTTATTAATTATACCGAATGCAGTTTTTTTTTCAGTGTAATAAGTTTCGCGGCATTGAAATGTCAAGTGGGCATGCAAAAAGCCAATAAAGGGAGCTGCTATAAATACGTATTTGTAGCTATTGAAATAAGTTTTTGTATACTCGTATAGTCGCTATACCCTCCGGACCCTCCGGAGCATAGTTATTTTGAAGTTTGTGAATTCACCTTGTCGGTGGTTTGTATGCCTTGTGGTAGATATGTGAATGCCCCACCTAACATAAACTAATGAATTTTTGGTTCACTTCACATAAAATTGACGACAGTAGCGCCACTCGTCACATACCTTTCATTGAATAATCTAAAAGTTATAAATTTCAAGACAAGCGATAAAAGTACTTAGAGATTTAGTAAAAGAGTGCGCTCTTACCAAAATTTTTTCGATTTCTTTCTCTTCACTATTTAAAGTATTATCAGAAATGTCACTTTTAAATAATTTTTGGCTTTAGGTTGATTAATTCCATCTATTGTTTCTTGAGAACTCATTTCGTGAATATCGCATCGCGCAACTATGAAAGTGTTGGGTGTAGTTTTATTGTTAGCGGTCGCGGTATATGGCGCACCGCCTAAGTCGTTGCAGCAGGCTTTGCTGCAGAAGCGTGCGCCACCTATTGTAGATGTTGAGACTCGTATAATTGCTGGTGAACCCGTCAAGACAACTCTTGCACCCTACATTGTGTCCTTGAGTATTTCTTCAGTGGCCTATGCACATATGTGTGCTGGTACAATACTTAACAAGGAATGGGTGTTGACTGCAGCGCATTGTGTGCATGATTTGCAAAATCTTAACGGGGACGTTGTTGGTCTTCCCATATATGCTGGAATACATGATCGCTCAGAGTTGGAAAAAGCACAAGTGCGTTACATTGACTTCGCCTTTTCACATAAACAATTCAGTGGAGAAGAGGGTTCAGACGACATTGCTTTGTTGCATGTATCACAGCCTTTCTCTTTTGATGCAAGCGTTAGATCGATCGCTTTGCCATATCCGAATGAGAATTTCGCTGGTGAATGGTCTACCACATACGGTTGGGGGCTGAATAGTACTGAAGCGGTGTCATATGAAAAAGAATTGCAAGTAGCTAGAGCTGAAGTTTTAGATGCTACTCACTGCTCTGACGCACTGCCCTCCGATGCACCCGTTGCTCAGAAGGAAATTTGTGTACGAGTAGCTGCTTGCTTCGGTGATGGTGGCAGTCCTTTAGTAGTGGAACGTGGGGGTGGAACCGTCGAATTGATTGGTATTACATCATGGGGTTATTTGCCTTGTGGATACAATGGACGTCCTACCGTTTACACAGGAGTTTCACCTTACGTGGACTGGATAGCGGAAGTGCAATGGGCTTACAGTATTTTACATTAAGCTTTAAGTTACGCAATTCAATATAGAAACCATTAAATAAAGAAATATTTTTAATCATTATCATTCTTTAGTCAAATCTCTTGAGTGCGGTGGTAGGTGCAGGGAAATCAATCGATAAGTTGTGAACAATTCTTAGAACGCGATAATCTAATCGCCACTGGTTGTCACTGACTATTGTGTGATAGATTATTTCATTTACGCTCAATATCAAGTTTAGTATTTGCGAAAACAAGAACCCAGAACACGTATGGCATCGATAATGTAATAATTTATTGCCTTTGCGATACTTATCAATTTATCTTGCTCAACTTATCAACTGAAACTGTTTTGTAATTAATAAATAAAAGCAACGAAATTGATTATTTCTACTTCTGAGCACATAGAATGGACATGGACAGATTAGAAAACAATTAATAGTTATCGCTTTTCAGAACTAAACTCACAAATTCAGAACTACTAATGCAATCTATATCTGAAGTGTTGACATATAAAACTGTTTATTTTGTCCCCATAAAAGCCTTTACCAATTTTTCTATATTCGAAAACTTCAAATTTGACTACATTGGTATTAATTCTATTCGAGTCAAGGGTTCACGTCATGAGGTTGCAACTTGAAGATTTAGCAATTTTTTAGTTCACGATTTAAGCAGAATCCAAGTCATAATCCATAAGTTTTATAGACTTGAATATCTAAAGTTGATAGATATTTTTTTGTTTGTCTTCTCGATAGAATTTTAAAGATATTCAGGATGCTGGTATTACTAAATCTTTCACTTTATAAGCAAAAAAGTGCATTACAGTTCTTCAATCTGTTCAATCTATCTAAAAAACGTTGATACATGGATTAGATTTTAATTTTCTAAAACTACAGGTAGTGTTATTAATGAATACATTACTAATCTGAGCTAATCGTAAGTCATCAATGTGTGAGAGAAACCTATTGATTTCTTAATAATATCTAGTAAAACCAGTATGAAATGCTTGCAATCAGTGTGATTTCACTATTTCACTATTCTAAATTGGGTGTGAATCCAATAATTTATATATGTATTCACTGCAACCTATAATAATTCCAATCCTCTTCATCCTCTTTCTCAATCCGTCTCCCCCAACCACTAACTACCCAGTTCCCTACCCATATAATCGTCTTATATGTCCTTTCATGTTATCTGCTTACAGGTCCTACCGGGTTACAACACCAACAACATAATCCTGGTTTTTAATATTAAATTAACATGAAATGTATGACCAAAGCCTAATTTTGACCTCATCCAGTTTGTCGATATATATAGAGCATATATTATACTGCAAACATGGCGACAAAGAAGGTGATATTGAGTTGTCACAGTTCGTTAGTATTTAGAAGCATTAATTATAAACAATTTAGAAATGTTTATCTCTATTCCAAATGTCTAAGATAATTAAGGTAATTCTAACCAGTAACAAAAGTGTTGACTGATTTTTCGGTTTAAATAGATCTGAATTCTGATAAATCATTGGTTTCTTAATTGGATATACTTATGTTGACTATGATCTTTTGTAAATGAGACAGCTTAACACTAACAACTGAAGATTCTTTAAAATAGTGACTAATATATTTGCATATATTATGCGGTTATGCCTAGCGATTGCCAGAAAACTAATGTTATATCTGAGTAGGACTTTTATTGACAGAAATACACACTAGATTTAATAGCTAACTCTATACTACTGTTTTTTCAATACCAGTGAAATTCTTTGGATTTCCAATGAGGCGTTAACGTGTGTTAAGAGCACCGTTGTGTTGACCCTGCACGTCAGGTAATCACGTTAAATAATTTTGGACTTCTGTCATTTTCAATAATAATAATGATAATAGCGGGTTTAAGATTTTTATTATATTTTAAAAATGTGCATATCAGAAATATACAGCTTTTGTTTAAAAACTTAAGAATAAAGAAATTTCGAAAAGATCTATTGGCTGTTATAGACATATTTTGTCGAGTTGGATTCAGAAACCAATAAATAAGATTTTCAGAAAAAGTTTTCTGTAGAGTAAATCAGGTAAAAACCTAATTCCTTTAATGAAATTTAAATAATCGAGCTATACACACTATTTTCTACTACAGTTAGTTACATTTGAAAAGAAATCTTTATAAAACCCTGAAAATACAAATGTGAAAGCTTACTCAATGCTTTTTCCAATTTTCATTTTTTAGAACGGAAAATTAATATCTAAAATTCATAAAACGAAAATTTCACGGCTTTTATTTGAGTGAGTTTTCAATGCGTCTATTGTTTTGAACATTTTTTTATTGTTCGTAATCGAATCGATGGGGAATGGTGCTTTCGCATTGTCCTTTCCTTTGCTGAATCATATCCTGCGGTAATGCTTCTATTCTTCACTGTCACTTCCGTTTGAATTTTTTATTTCGAATCACTAACAAAAAATATTTTTTTAGAAAAATAGAAAAAAACCCCACACACACATATATATACAACAAGGAAGAACAAATGTGCTCTGGTAACCATGGGTGTAGCAAACTTTGGGCCATTATGTTGGGTAGGCAGCGCCTGTGCTTATCTCAAACTCAAATCGAATTCGAAATATGCGGAGTTGAGCTGCGTTGCAGTCAGTTTGGCTTTGCTGTCGTTATTATCACTAACTTTAGTTTATTCCATGGGCAACGTTCACGCTATTTTTGTTGTTTTTCTCATAGAAAAATGTTCGAAAAAAAAAACAATGCACCCCTCAATAAAGTTAAGTGCTGACTACGCCAATGTCGGTAACCTAAATGGCCTAAAATAAATAACTTCTGAGCGGTAGTAAAAAAAAAATCAATACAAATACAAGCCAATGACATTGTGTGCGAAACGGAGGTACATTTAAGAGCGAAAATGGGGGTGTACAACTTGCCGAAATTGCGAAAGTGGATTTGAGGAGTATTAAAATTTTTTTTTAATATTTTGAATTGCTCTTTGTGTGTCGAATATATTATTATTGCAGATACTTTGAAGCATATGCGTATATGATATACTTTTTATATAATTAACCGAGTAAGTTGTGATATAGTGTGTAATCCTGATTTTAATTTTGTGCACACACTTTTTGAACGCTGACCTTTAGTTTCTGTTTGTAAATATCACTATCTTATATTCCATGGAATCCTATATTCCATAAATCAACTAACATTAACGGTTGTATTAGAGTATATCATATCTAATGTGTACTTAGAATATTTAAAGCAATCGTTTGATTGCCATTAATCAAAGTTGTAAAAATTTGAAAGATAACACTCTGAAATACATAACGATTTTCGAATGAAAAGTAGTATGAACAATAATTTATCGAATAAAAATGTCAAATAAAATGCTCTCTTTCGTTGTGTTGTAATGACCAACTTCGGGAGAAATGTCAAAATGAATGTCTATAGTTCATAGATAATGATATTCAAACACAAAACTATTCACAATCAAGCAAGATGATTATTGAAGCCAATCAACTGGATGACGATGTTCCCTTTTTATGGTAAGACGTCCCTAAGAAGTAGTACAGAGCTAGGATTGCATGCAGATCAGCATGAGTTATGTTACCATCTCGACAAGATAAGCGACCATGCGCAGACAGAATGTTGTCTCTGCTGAGTTGCAGATGAAACATTTAATTACGTACCTTAAGACTGTTTGACTTTGATCTGGGCCAAGAGGAGAATACTGGGGGCAGCAGCTCTTAACTCCGTCTGATATTCGGAAATTCGTAATAGGTAACATGTTGGTCTTCATTCAAAAACTTGAATGCCTTTTGTTTAGTTAAAATCAATTTGTATTTCTGTAAAGACTGTAATGCGCTGCTCTGCTAAGAGCCACTAATATGCGATAGCATAAAATCGTATGATCCAGGAAGTTGAAGTTCATGTCGTATCGAACTCTAATGTAGAGGAGACTGATTGAGACTGATTGCATGTGCAAACAAAATTATTTTAATGACGACTTTTAGAAACCTTTTGAAAAATTCTATTCAAACAGAAAAGTTTATGTTGACTTTCTATTTAAGGAAATCTGGATGTTGAGTGAGAGGTGTAACATTAGATGGGCGTTTTCATTAAAAAGAAGTATAAATATTTATTCTGATAGTTGTAAAATTAGTAACGGAGTAATTAGTGGAATATTTTTTTTAAATAACCAGTTGAATCGAATTATAGATCATTGATGATACTACATTCATGTTTAGATCAATGTAGTATCTTTCAAGCAAAACTTTTTATTATTGAGTAAGCCAATAGCTTGTTATGAGAAGAGTAATGTATTGCTAGTCAAGCTGCTTTAAATATCTCTGAATGATATGACAAAGAGTTAAACATTATCAGTTTTTAGGTTACCGGACGCATGGATATCGTAGGTAGATACAAAGCGAATGAGGTAGCCTATTCATCTCGTCTATTTTTTAACAATACATTCGGAACGCCTGAAAAATCTAAATAGTACGTTATTTAGATTAGATAAGAAGAAGAAACGTAGAGATCTGTGGGAAGGTTGTTCCCTATCATATAGGAATACATCTAGAAATACACCCTGTGATAGTATTAATATTGAAATGAATTTGAGTTGAGAAAACATGTCTCAGCTGTGAGAAAAATAACGATTATGTTTTACTTTCTAGAAAGTTGGTAAAACAGTTTCGAATTGCCAATAAAATCTGAGATACTTTTTAATAAAAAGTTTTTAGTTTCTTCAGCGTCCTTCGAAACTAATTTAACCCTTATATAAAAATAGGTATTGACCAATTCGAAATTGAAAACCAAAGTTCGAAAAAAATTCTCTTAAGCTTTATTAATATGGAATTAAAATAAAATTAATATCGGACCAGGAGGAAGAAAAGAAAACAGTTTTCTATACAATATACAATAAGATGGATGCATTAAAGTCATAGTTTTCTGCTCTATTGACAGCTTTAACTTATCCTATTCTGATTCTATTACAGTTTTTTTTTTTTTTTGAGAGTTTTTGAGAGTCTATTCAATTTGATTGATAAATATACTTGATTAACCAGTAAATCGTTGTTATCAATTTTAATATTTTATACTGATATTTAATTCGATTTTTATTTAGAAAAATTAGCTGTTCGCAAAATTTTCTAATATAATTTACTCTAAATTTGTTATCGAAATTTTAATGGTTCTATATTTTATACAAAACGTTTAGAATGCTTAAAATTTATTGTTTAATTTATATGTTTTGATAACAAGGCATTTAAGTTGTTGAAGTAACTCCCATCAAAAGACTAACATCACACAGAAATGAAGATTAAAATATACGAGTATAGGCATATGTGTGTCCTCATTTTCGAATTTCGAAATTCAAGTTAAAATTTTTAATTATCTTCAAATATATTTTCACTGTAATTTCGCTTGTCGTTGCCCTGGAGGTGCCTTCATATGCAAATTATTTTCTTGTGTAGCAGTGAGCAATGAAAGAAAATGTTCTCGATATCGAAAATAAATTAAATGGAAATTTATAAAAAGTTCCTGGTAAAGTTCATCAAAGCAATGGTCTTTGTTTTTTTAGAATGAGCACCACCACACCAGGTAGAAAGAAGGTAGAAAACACATTTCCGGATAAATGGCACAAAGACAAAAAAACAAAGTACTTTAGATATTTTTTTGATTTCGACTGTTTCTGGTCTGTATCAACTGTATCTCAACTGCATTCAGTTGATACGGAATCTGTATTTGTAACATTATTTGCACTTATACATCTACGTCCACATCCACATCCACATCTACCTCCACATCTGTATCTGTTTCTGTTTCTGTATCTGTGGAGACATAAGAGTTTTGATATTCCACAATGGTCAGAACATGTTTTTCTAACGCGGCAATAGCAATGAATACTGTTTTTGTTGTTTTTGTTGTTTTTGTTCCTTTGTGATACGAAGGGAGCATATAAGCGTATGAGTGACTTGATGAACTGAAACATTTATGTTTTTCTGCCTTTTTATTCTCGTTCTGCCGCTTCCATGAAAGCTTCTGTCATTTGTATACTTTTTTCTACAATTGAATCTACAAGCGGAATCGCATTTTTTATTTTTTATTAGCAAGAAGGAAGCATTAAGCGCCTTTCACATTAGTAACTGAATCGCTACGCTTTTCGACGCGCCCACTGGCCCAATGGGCCGCTGTATCTGCTTGTGTGTATCTATGCTTGTTTCGCGTGTCAACAATTATCTAATGATTTGAGTAATGTGCAAAGCGTGAAAATGTACGCAAGCTAATATACGCAGTGGCAGGAAAGCATACGCTCGTAGATATTTGCAAAAGTGATATCGGGTGTTTAAAGTTCCACTGTGTGTTTGGCAAACACGAGAGTGGCTATGGTTGAATAGAATTGAACGGTGTTGGAGTGGGTGGAATGGGGTTGAACGGGTTCAATACACGTTCAAATAGTGCAATAGTCAAATAGTTAGGGTTATTCGATTTCAATGAAGCAGTTGCTGTTGCTGTTGCTGTTGCGGTTTTTCGGTTGATCGATTGATTAAATAATTTCAGGAATGATTGATTGATTGATTACATATTTCCACAAATCACCTTTATTCAATAACCAACCAGACATAGTGACTCGTTGGACTGCATTGAATACGTTGAACAACGAAAAGATACGACTACGAGTATCTTTTCAACTCTTCAACTATTTATGTGATTACCTTTTATTTGTTCTGTGTAAGTTTACAATGTTTATACGAGTAACATAATGTGCTATATAACTAAATAGAAAAATTCTTCTCCTACAGTCTGTGTAGATAACATATATAACATGCTACAAACTGTTTTTCTGTGTAAATAAAATAAATAAAAACGCTTTTAATTGCTTGTAATGATAATCATATTGGATTAGGTTGTCTTATGCAATAATAGTTAAAATTTGTCCCGCTTTCACTGAACTATAACTTAATAGAATGTTTAATTGACACTTCCATAATATTTTTGAACACCATTAAAATGTTATGCATTTGTACTGTATAAGGATCAAACTGAAGAAAAATTATATATGCTTGAGAATATATGTTTGTCGAGGTTTTTCTAATAGTGCTTCAAGTAATAATTAATTATATTTTATTAGTGTGCATATACGAACGAATTTGTTATCAATGATAATATTTTTAAATCAAACTGTCTATAAAAATGATTAATGTCTTAATTGACAATGTCGTACATCTCTCGATATATATATTAGTCAACCTAAAATGGATCACGAATCGTAGGGATGTTTCTGGCAACTGTAATGTCAATAAATGTATAGAAATGTATAGAAATAGCACACAAGTCCTTAGCACATTAAATACATTAAATGTTGTTATCCTTTTAGACTAAGTTAAAGGAACTACCTAAACCACACACTTTAAAATGATGACCCAAAGCTGTCTAATTATCTTGATATGGACAAAATACTTGACAATTAAAAGGGTTCAGTTAATTTAGAATATAAAAGAAAGTGGCTAACTCTACTGAGTGGCAAACATAAAAATAATTACCCAAAATGAAAGTATCTGTAAGTATTACTTAAGTATTACATCTGCGGTAAAAGATCACTATAGTCGTCGTCTACTATTAAGATCCATATAAAAAAACCAAAAAACAAAAAAAAACCCCCTGTGAAGATTAAAAAGAGAATCAAATTATTATTACCTCCAACCGCTATTCAGAAATGAAAATCTCAATGTTAAGAACAGAAAACTGATATATAACCAAATAATTCGTCCGTCACTTCTATATGGTTGTGTAGCGTTTAGCAAAGCTTTAAACACTACTATTCACTAGCTAGAAATTGCACAAAGCCAGGCTCTGAGAAGACTTTTCAAAGTTCCATGGATTGATCCCATCAAAAAATACATAAAGGATAGAGAAAGGATAGGCTCTGAGAAGACTTTTCAAAGTTCCATGGATTGATCCCATCAAAAAATACATAAAGGATAGAGCCCTGAAATTATTTGCGAAACCTGACAGCCTTACCAACACCGCGTTAACAAATCTCAAAATGCTTACAGGCTCCTCGGGGAGGTATGCAGATCTGAGGTCAATTATTGCCTAGCCTAATGAAGTGATAAACAATAATCTAGTCAAGGTGTAAAGAGGGTTTTTGAAGAAACCTCAAGTTAAAAAAGAATATAAGTGCTTAAGTGCACTAGCTCAAAACAGCTTCAACATAATATAAAATAATACGTAATCATAAAAAATACATATAATATATATTAGTATAAAGCTTTATAACTTCAGTGCAATTGGACGTTAAAAAACTAATTGTAAATTGTTTATAACCTGAATCTGACGCCTCTTAATTCTGTGACTATACCCTAACACTACTACTGACCACTGGCAGACTGATAATTTTACAGGGTGTTTTAATGAGATCGCTTCTAGCTTTATATATTTATTCATGGATACATAGTGCTCTTCTTCCTAGCTTCCACTTCACTTAGCGGGGCAATGATTCTTTTAAACCGTACTCTATTGAGTGCTCTTCTGAAGTGTTATGTGCGTTGTCTGATGATGTGCTTAATCCAAGTTCACTTATCTTACCTTAGCATATCCTAATATCATTTACATCAATTCTCTGGTCTGTTGTGAGTAGTAGGTCTGTATTGGGAGTATAATTTGGCTAGCAAATTTGCATTTATTTATAAATATTTGGCTTTCCTTTTTTATTTGTTTCGAGTCTTTTCAAATTTATACAGTGGTCTTAGGGAATATTTATTTGTTTTAATTTCTTATATATAAGTTTTAGAATGCAAGTGTAAGGTTTTGAACTCTGCAAATATGAAACGTAAATTTAATGTACAGATGTTGCACTGGATTAATGTTGCACTGGACCGTAGTTGAGATTTCATCAATTGTTGCTTTTTGTTGCTGCAATGTAGTTACTGCGTTATTTTTAGTATAAACTCATAAATTCAAATGTCCTCCCTATTATCCATTTTTTTCCGAGTTAATTAAAATTTATTTTTAAAATCCTTTATTTGTACTGTACCGTAAGTTCGTAAAACCTGATGTTATAGTTAGCTTAACTTTATTAACTGTTATTAAACTTTTGCAATTAAAACTTTATTGCTGTTATTGTTAAAATAATATTCTATTTAACATAGTCAGTTACATTGACAAAGTCACAATAATTTATTCATAGAACTCTCTTTATAGAACAGTTCTCATAGAGTTACTTACAGAGTAGATGAGAACTCCCATATGCATAAATCTGTACTTACATGCCTACAACCAAGTCATACTTAGCAGCACGAGCCCAACTCTAAATAACCACGAACGAATGACTGCTCACCCAGTGCAGCGCAGCCATTACAATCAATTAGTTTTGTTTGATAATTGGAAGTACGACGTTGTATTTAGTTTGCTAAACTGTGGTAAATCAGTGGCACAATTGCTTCATTAAACTACAGCCTTAATTAAAGCCTTACGAAGAAACGAGGACATCATTGCTTGCGCTTCCGAACTTAATAGGGAATGAAAACACAGCTCTTCGCTGCATCCTAATGAGTCCTGATACTTTGTTAGTGCGTGGGTTAAGCTTCCATTTATAGATAAAAATAATAAAAAATAAAAAAAAACTCCAGAACAAAAATTGTGGGCATAAAAATAATTTCCCTTAATTGTGTCAGGGCGTGGACGGGGAGGTTGGGGGCTTAAAAACCTTCTTCCATTTTCTACGGTTTCACTGCGCAAATAATAAAGCAAATTTTTCGCAACAGAAGTTCGCATTCAATTCATAGGAATTTGCATTAACAGAGACAGATGATTTCCATATTTATTTTTGTGTTGGGAAATGTTTTCGTAACGCTCGAGTTTGAGTTTGAATAATGGAACACCAATGATAATGCACGAACGCGACTGCAGCCCGCAGGCAACTACGTACGGAGGCAGCCTCGATGCTCGATGCATGCATATTCCATTCGAATATGCAAATTTCCGATATAAAAATAAATCATAAATGAACGGCCTGAGCCAGTGCGATGCGTGCAAATGGAATAAATCCATTAATTTTGAAACATTGCCGCCACGTACGGCGAGGCGCATAAAAGCTGTTTGATTACAAACACATTTTATCGCAATAATGCAATTATTTACTATGCGTGCCTAAGTGAAATGGTCACAGTGAAAGTGGACTGTTGGGAAAATGATTCCTCAATCCCTCGGCTCATGCCACCGTCGGTCGTCGCGCTCGAGCACTGCATAATGCTTTGTCATAAATCATATCAGCTATGAAAATGCAGTGAGAAATTGAAAAAAGGAATACGACAATCCAAATTGAAGCGAATTTGATTGTTTTTTGTTTGTAATTATCTCCGTCTTATTATTTAAAATTTCATATTAACAGAACAAAACAATATATAATATAATAATTATAGAAACCGAAAATGAAAACACAAAGAAAAAATGAAACGATGGGTCAATAGTGTCATTGACCGCTGCAGTGTGGTCAATGTCTAAAAATTGCATGTCTGAAATTGCAAATCTGAAATATTAATTTACGAAGTGCAGGCATGTGAAAATATTTCAATTTCCTTTGGATTATTTCGTTATTTAAAAAATTTGCACTTTACCGTCGGGCAGATGGACCACCGAATATGTACAGAGTTTATTTGCGTACTTGAACTTCGTCGAGTGACTAAGTTGAAGGGGTGCCAGAAATAAACCTATCCTTTTGCGATATTGCAATTTGTAATTAAAAAATATGATTACCTTTTTATTTATTTATTAATTCATTCAGTTTAAAGTAATTGAAAATAATTTTCTTATTAAAAGTATTAATTTAATTATATATATATCAATAGGTAAGGTTAGGTTGGTTAAAGGGCGAATTTGTATGTCAGATTTCACGTAGAACTACTATGAACTATAACTCAAATAAAACTATTTGGTTAAAGTGATCTAAGTTGCTCCTGACTTAGGACTGCAGGTATCACAGAAACCCTTTTTTACATAGGAATAACCAAATCACTACGAAGGGTGACTTTTTATAAAAAGAGCTTCAATTTAACGGATCCATTGAAAATATTCCCCTTCCTCGTGATTTGGTTAGTTCTATTTAAAAAATGTATCTATGTAGCGTGCAGTTCTAATTCAGGTGTTACCTGCATTACTCTTAACTATTACTTTTTTTAAAAAATTTTGTGTCCTCCGATATCATTCGTGATAGTGTTGCTGCTCTTCCAAAAAGGGTTTTTACGAATTATACTCCTGCTCCTTGCTGCGATTATTAATTTCAGTAGAGTTAGGCTTGCCACTAAACAAAAATAATGGTCACAAATATCTGGTAGATAAAGATTCTTGTCAGTCTTCAAGACTTACTTAATTTAAGCTAAACAGGAAGCGTACCAATTAGCTACTTCAACTAAAACGTGACCTACTCAATATTTAGATATCGGTGTTGACAGGTCACTGCATATTAGGAAGCTTGCGCTAGTTCGTAATAACTTTTATCGTGAAGCCTCAAGCTCCGCAGAAGAGGCGAAAACTATTTTTTACGTTATGTATCAGTACCTATATATGACCAGTAGATAATTTAATATCTTTGGGATTTCTTTCTAAAGGTCTGACAGTGTTGTCTTCCTTTAAAATTAGACACAGAACCAAGTGTATAGACTTGTCAGGTTGGTTCACTTTTACTTAAATACAGCAGTCGTACCTGTTCTTTTGCATTTTGTAAATGGGCCGATTACTTTAACATACTCTTTTTATCTGTTTTGGTAATTCTCTTACTCTGACATATAAGAAATGTTTTTATCTGTTGTATCACAACGGGCAATTATTTGTGGGTTTTGTAGGTTTTGGTGTATAGATTACTGACCACTTCAATCTAACCTGACCTAACCTTGCTACGACTGGACATCGGCACAATTGTTTGATAATTTATTTTCCTTCTCCTGGCAATTGTGCCAGAGATGATAAGTAGAAATTACAGTTAGAAGGTAACAAGAGAGCAGTTCATATGGTACATAGTTGCGTTAGTAGCTACTATTCTCTGGTATCCAGATGCTAGAAATATTACTATATTGACTCATCTTTTTCAAATCCTGCAGAACAGGATTGATAAAGTTACTAATATAAATTATCTTAACACTGAAAATGTACGTAGCTGAAATGAATGTTTTCGGTGTGTATTGAGAACTGTACCGTTTAGATCTAGCATAAAAAAGAAGTAAATGATATATTATAAACTAATTATATTAACACTCTCAAGGCAAGATTAAAACAAACTCAAAATAATTGTTTTAAAGTGTTCAAGAAAGTCGAAGAAACTTGACATGTTTGAAATTGTTTGAGCTACTTTGAAATGTTTGAGTTTGTTGGATAACTCATCTGCTCAATGTTTTTTTTTTATTTTGGATTTGATGTATTTAACTCATCTTTAAACATATATCAACCTCCATTCTAAATGAAAAATAATACAGTTTAGTACGAATCTGTGAGAAACATATTTACGATGATAAGAAACTATCACTTAATATTAATCTTAATGAAACACATCTTATGGTATGGAAAACTGTATACCATCAGTCATTGTTTTCTATAAAAACTTTGACCCAATTATAATGCTTATGACTTTAAAAAAGAGCTTTACTAAGGTCGTATAGTGGGGAATAATTTGAGAAAAGAGAAAAAAGTATCTACCAATTACTTTCCATGACTTTGTTTGGAACTACGAGTATAGGCGTAGCAACTTCAATATCTATGGTATCTTTTCTGCACTGACCTACAAGAGATAATGAAAGTAAATTTTTCGAATATTCCGTGCTTTATCTAGAAGACAAAATGGTTAAACAAGCATAAGGTATGGAATTATAATGCAAATATCGGTTCGTGAAGGTCGTTCCCACATGGCAACTATGCTTGATAGCGTCATCATGCGTTATAGATGTCTTCGAGTTGAATCTGCAGGTACTTTTTTTATCTATACGTATTGATAGAAAAGTTATGGATAATCAGAAATAAATTCAAAAAGGTGTGAGAAACTGCAATTGGAAAGTTCCAATATGCCCCATATGTTATTAACTAATTTGAAGTGGATATTTATACTATATATACATATATGCTGATTTTTTAAGACGTTATAATTTTTGTGTTATGAAAATTTGCTTAATAAATGCTTAATAAATAAAAAACTTTATATGATTAAAGGGAATATCAGGCAAAGTTGATTTCAATGTATCTAAAAGATATGATCTAAAAGAATCTTTGAAAACTAAATAAGTTCATCTTAGTGTATTGCACATACTAATTTGTTATTGTTTTCATTTTATTAGTAATTTTATTTTTTCATTAATATTTTATGTAAAGATATGATTAAAGACTAAACAATTTGCCATATCCGAAATAAATTCATATCACACCAGCCTCATTTTAGGACAGACGGAAGGACGTTTAACACAACCTGTGAAATATCCTGTAGTACATAAGTAATGTTTATTAAAATATTTAAAAATTAAGAGGTTTTCGAACAGAAGTGAAACAACAACAAAAATTTATTTTTTAAATTATTTTAATTAATTGAATTTTTGGCTGAACCATACAGCTGTTTCGAGTATTGCCAAATACCCTTCATCAGTGGTCTTGGAATAATTCTTGTATTTAATTATTCGTAAATAATTATTTTTGAGACTGCAAGTACCAGGAATCGAACTCGGGTCCTGCCAAATGTGAAGCTCAGAATCAGCGCACCTTAACCAACTGATCCAAAGCCGTACTTGACTTTTTTGTTCGCATATTTTTGCTGGAGTTTTGTTAAATAGATATAATTTTTATTAACAATTTTACTTGCTGTATTTATATATTAGAACGAAATCATAAACCAGCTGTAGAATAATTGAATTAATTAATTAATTATATTTTTTTATTTTTAATTGTTAATC
>NC_051848.1:12537567-12610067 GCF_002237135.1 Teleopsis dalmanni
TCAACTTGATCATTCACAGTCAGGCACTTCGAATGAATTTGCCCAATTCGGTATCAAGAGGCACATGGGCCATATAATCAACTCCTAGTGATCATTGGCACTGGCATTGGTATCAACAGCGGCAGCGGCAGCGGCAACAACCGCAACTGCCAACTGCCAAGTGGCAATTTGTATTTGACACTATTCAGCGTCAAGTTTAGCATAAAAACAACACTCGTATTTGTTATTTTAATCCATTAACAACAACTACAACAACAACAACAATAACAATGAACGCTACTACAATTATCAAAAAGTGTAGTTACTTCCTTTCAGAGTGTTTTGTATTTTAATCTTGATGAAATTTTTGGGTGAAACCTGCCGAATTTTATCTGATTTTATTGTAGCTGAAGCTGAAACCGAAGCTGAAATTAATTTTTATATAGTTTTTATAGTTTAATTTTTTTTTTATGAAAATGTTCAGTTGAAGCGAAGATGTACGTATACAAAATTTGTCATTACGACAGTTTAAATTCCGTTGACGTCTTTTTGTTCCATTTTCACCGAATATTGGCCGGTGGTGATGCCTACCATTTGCTGTGTTACATGGAGTTGACAATTTCACCATAATCATGCTTATGCGGCACTTAACTCCGTTAATTATGCTAATTCCATTCCCACCACCTGAAACCCGACTATGACAAAAAGTGACTAATTACGAATTTATATTTGACATTTTGTAAACGCTTTAATTATTTTGACATTTACGCAAATGATAGTTTAAGTAAACGTAAATGTCGGTTGGCGCGGCTTAGAAAGAGCCGTTGTGTGTAATTAACTCCGACTTCACACAAAAAAGAGAAACTCCAATTAAATGCGATTAACAAATATTCACTGCTATGTTATGTTGATGTAATTCATGGTAGAGATCTGTGAAAAAATCTAAAAATTTGAGATGTTGAAATAATGCTATGCGTTAGGAAACAATTAAAGTCTGCAACTATAGTTAACTACAGGCTGAAATGGAAGCCGATTTTGAAGCTGAAAGTATCGATAAAATTGAAGTTCAAATGCTAGCATTGCAAATATACTGTCAACAATAACAACATAAACAACATAAACAATAAACACACTAAAAAAACATGCACTATCAAGTAATGTTGTTGCTGCTAATGAGCTAGCTAGAACTGCATCAAAAACTGCTTTTACAGGCCCTCAACAAAATAAATAAGCAAGGAGAGGGAGCATCTTTTGCGACTAGTGTACTGCGAAGATTTCCCAGAACTTAGACAAAACCAAGCACTGATCAAACCATACTCTTACAAAAACATTCTTAAATTCTCAAAAGGTAAGGGTTCAAATTGGCGTTTAAAACCCCATAAGTTTTATATGGTGGCCTAAATGTAACCGGTATATCTGGTCACCAGTATAACCTAACCTACAGCACTGATCAAACCATACTCCTACAAAAACATTCTTAAATTTTCAAAAGAATATTTTAGGTCGCTTCAGATAACTTCAATTATCTACTAACTTGGAATGCAGATTATGTATGTTGTTGTTATTGCTAATTGCAAAACTCGGTGAATTTTAATATATGTTATCAAGGAAAGTTTGCTGAAATAAGCCTAAAAATTGAGCGCTACCATAAATCAGTAACTAAAGCTAAGACTAAATTGTAACTAAAATTGATAAAGTAAGCTCATAAACAAAATGTACTATAAAGAAATAAATTAAACTGAAGCCAAAGCTGAAACCAAAGTCTAAGCTGAAGCTTAGGCTCAAATTTAAGCTGAACTGCAAGGTGAGCGTGAAATCAAACTTTAAACTGAAATCCTAGATAAGATTGGATTTATATTTGAAGTTATAAATTGGAGCTAGACTGAAACTCTAACTGCATTTGAAATAAGGCCAAAATTAAATCAAGATTGAGACTACGTACATCCAGCATGGAGAGTAAGCTGACGAGTATACCATAATTACTACGCAAAGCCGATTTGCTAGATAACTGTAAAGGGAAAATATATCTCTTTGTTGATTGCTTATTTAAAATTTTTTTATACTAGTTTTTCATTATTTTTAGTAGTAGAAATAATGGAAATATTAGTAAATTAAAGGTAAACTAAGTAGTAAATTAATAAATTTCATCTATTTGATAAAATAATAATAAATAGTAACATCGATTTTTTCAAGAACTAAAGAGATGTTAAACATTTTTAATTTTTTATTTAAAAAAACACTTAGTATTCCAAAATCGATTAATACAATGTCAATTTGAAGTTGCTTAGCATAGTTTTTCTGAACATTTGTTTAAAATTGATTGCATTTCAACTTGGTTGGATCTATATGGTCCATTGAAGTACTAGTCTTAGTTTCGATGTAGTAACTTATACTCAAAGTACTTGAAGATTACTTAGATATTCGAGCAAATGTACAATTTAAGGATCTAATAGTTTGTAGTAGTAGTAGTATTTCTTTTATTAAATTTAGGTTATATTTACATTTACAAAATTAACATTTTCAATAATTTATAATATATAAAACATAAATATTATTAATAATTATAAGAAAACTAATAAGAAAAACCTAACTTCATTTACATAATATCTAATTTTATCCTTATACGATTATGGCATTTGCCGTCAATCGGGTTTGGATTTGTGTTTTTTTTTTTTTTTACGAACTTCAGCTTATGAGAGTTAAAATGCCTCTAATATAATATTTTCTCTATAACGAGACGCCGTTTTCACATAGATCGATAACATATGCCAGTTTTCACCATTTAGCAGCCTCATTAATTCGTTAATATCTAACGTTTGTTTTCCAAAATAATTTACCCGTAGCTCCATTAAAATTGGACATTTACTAAGAAAATGTATTACATCTTCCTTTTCTCCAGTATTGCACAGCGTGCATCTCGGGTCTGACGAGTTCATATAGGGAGCGCTGTTGAGCTTTAACAGTTCTCCTCGAGTTTTGAAAATATATCCAATTGCTTCAGCGCTAAAGCGATCTGCGAAGTAACTGTTGTTGCCTAGGTCATAATTAAGTTGCCTGTGTAAAACACGAGTTAAGCTTTGTCGACTTTCTGCTACGAACTTTTCTCTAAACGCAATACCGATTTTTACTAATATATTTTGCTGCCAATGCTTCCACGAATGTATGTTATCGATTATCAGCGGTTCACGGTGAACCGATGCTAATTCAGTCCACGTTTTAAAACAGTGACTCTTCTCCTGCATTAGAGATATAGCTAATATTTTAGGTAACCGCAAGCTTTCCATGTTGCAAACTTTTAACATATACTTGAAGTGGATTTCTAAAGTGTACAAGTACAGAGGTGACAAGCCAGTCTCCAAATAAATCATTCGGTTGGGTGTGTTAAGCGGTAATCTCCATATTTTTTTTACAAAAAATCGTAAAAGTTTTTCAACTTCCTCATATTGTAGCACTCCCCATACCTGAGCCGCATAGCACATTATTGATCTAGTAGTAGATTCATAGAGTTGAAATTTTGTTTTGAACGGTATATCTTTATTTTCAAATATATTTTTCCAAGAGCAGTTAATAGCTTTTTTAGCTTCTCTCAATTTTTCAGTTAAGTGTCTATTAAATGTAGCATTATAATACATCCATGTTCCAAGATACTTAAGGATACTTAAGGAATACTTAACGATTTCTACATTTTCTCCGCCTAATGTCCATACTTCTTCATTTGTATACCGCCTGTGATGCTTTTTAAATACTAGTGCTTTTGACTTTTCAATATTAACTGTTAATCCCCATAGCTTACAGTAACTGTGTAGCTCATTTATCATAATTTGTAGACAATTGGGACTTTCTGCTAGGAGAACGATGTCGTCTGCATACAAAACAGCTTTAATATTTACACCATTTATAAATGCGCCTCCAGATAGATGTGTAACCACATCGTCTATATAAATTGAGAATAGAAAATAGTTTGTATAATTTTTAATTTCCTTTTTTTATTTTACTATGACTTCCCGGGTGACTTATTCGGTTTTTAGTTGCTTCATTGGTGCCGAAGGCGCATCCATATCTTTTTTTCTCAGAAATACTTGTGGTTGCAGCCAATTATAAGAGTTCTTAATAAAGCCAATAAAAAATAAGCAATTGATAAGCAATCCAGATGACCTAGTCACACGAACCAAGTTACTTTTCGAACTCAAGGTGTAACTCTTATGGCCTCACAAGAAGTCTATTGTTTGCAATTAGCGAGCCATGCAAATTATTCAACCTACAAATTCTTCAAATAATTTGCATGTTTTTGGACTAATAAAGACAAGATACATATGGCACAATATAAGTATATGTTATTACTGTTTAACAGCTTTTGATCAATAGAATTTTGACCCAAATTAACGCTCAATTAATTTTGTGTACGACCGCCCGTTTTGACGTCTCATTGACTTTGCTAAATGCCAAACAATTTTTGACAATTAGCGGCATTTTTCATGTCACGCCGACTCGTTTGGATGTGATTTTGTCAATTTAAGCGGAAATTTCCTTTGAATTCGCATATATATTTATATATATTTATTTAATCAAATTAAATTGGATTTTAATTATTTGTTAATTGTTATTTAAAAAAAAAATTACTGCAATATTTTCGTTGGCTTTAGCTGGCGGCGATTTCACGCATTTGGCAAATGAGTTTTTATTGTTAACAAGTAAAATCGAACATTTTGTATGTTGTATGTTGTATATTGTACATTGTGACCGAAAAGTTTTCGGAAATTCTCATTTAAAATTCGCGCGCTGTATATTTTTCGATATTTTAAGTTTATGTAGTTTGGCAGCACTGTCCTTAATTACTATGCCAAAAATGAGCGCGATCTGTCGGACAGTTCGTTTACGGCAGCTGTTGAAACCAGTTCACCTCAGTAGTGCGTTGCGAAAAAAACAATGGAAAAAAATATTGAACAAAGAGTTTGCATCAAATTTTGTTTTTCGAACGAAATTTCGTGTGCAGAATCGTTGCGAATGCTACAAAAGGCTTATGGGGAATCAGTTTTATCGAAAACTCAAGTTTATGAGTGGTACAAAGCCTTTCAGGACTGTCGTACGACCGTCGAAGACATGCCGCGTTCTGGACGACCTTCGACCTCTACCACCGACGAAAACATTGAAAAGGCAAAGGAAATCGTGTTCAAAAATCCTCATGTGAGTGTTAGAGAGATAGCACGAGAGCTAGGCATCGGTCGTGAGATGGCTCGTTTGATTTTGGTGGACAATTTGTGTATGCGACGTGTCAACGCCCGGCTTGTTCCGATTCACCTCAATTTGTTCAACATTATCAACGATTTTAAGGCCAAACATTCAATAAATACCATCGAACAGCCACCGTATTCACCTGATCTTGCACCGTGTGACTTTTTCCTGTTTCCCAACCTCAAATTACCACTCAGAGGAACGCGTTTTGAATCCATAGAAGACGTAAAACAGAATTCGCAGAGGGAACTCAAAGCCATACCGGAAAGCGCCTATAAAAAATGTTTTGATGATTGGAAGAAACGTTTGCATTTGTGTATCGCTTCTAATGGAGCATATTTTGAAGGAGATAAAATAAATATTGATGAAGATTAAGAATTTTGCGTTTTATTTATTTATGACCGGAAACTTTTCGGTCACAATGTATGTTGTATATTGTATCTGAATTAGACAAGACAACAAAAGCTATGGTCTTTATGTTTAACCGGTTAATGTATTGTTTTCTTGTACTTATGCGGCACTTTGGTGGCTACAAACGGAGAAAGCGGAAACCCACATTAACAATGGTCGTTATTACATGTGTTTAATATGTGTGACTACTCACTTAGGCCAATATCTTTATAGGTGGTCCAGACTTGCTTCTTATAATAAACATCTATTCTTCGATAAGACATGATGTAAATAGTTTCGAATCTTAAAAATGGAAATGTAGTTAAATATGAAATAGAATGCATTTAGGAGCGACACTTCACACCAGTATCTCTCGGTATGATAAATACATTTAAATTATTTTCAAATTAATTTTGCCAAGTTTGGATACACTTTTTATGTTTAATATGTCAGTTAATATGTCCAGTTTATTCTGGAAAAATTCTTCAGTCTTATATTCCAATAATCCTTGAACCGTTGTAAAGTATTCAATTAATTTGGTTTCAAGCGAATTCTACCAATTCTAGTGCAGGTAAATTTTTTACTTTCAATGAGCCAAACTTTAGTATATTCTGAAAGAATACTTTAATGCCTGTTAAAGCGGTGTTGAGATACTAAATGCATTTTATTCGAGTTTCTTCGAAAAGAATACTTGAGTGTACGTATACAATTTACTGTCTACTGTACTGCGTATGTTAAATCTATTTTTTTGTTTGACTTCAAACGCTCAATATTTTAAGTACACTTTGAGATAAAAAGAAATGAATTCTTTAAAGCAACCTTTCAATTCTCCATTTGATATTGACACCTGTTTTTAGTATATCCATCTGACTACTTTATATCTCATTACTTCAGAGAAAGAGTTTGTTTATTCCTGTTTCACTGACTTTTACATGATAATAAAGATTTCATGATTTTAATTTAATTCTGCGTTTTTTGGCTTTTTCGCTCTCTCTTAAATCGATTTAAATAAATTATCACAAAATGACATTGCAGAATAAAAATTTGTCGAAATTCAATTTTAATGCTAAACGCCCACAAATATTTTTTAGATTTGTATGCACAAATCCCAGTAAGTATCCGTCTGTCCATTCGATCGGTTACCTTTAGCATTCACACCTGTTTGCTTTCGCCTACGCAAGGCTACACACTCCGATCTGTCCAACTCAGCATAGCTCAGCTCAGCTTAGCTCAGTATAGAAATGGCAGAAAATTATTGTCAACATAAAGTCCTGCTGCACCACATGTGTCATCCACGTATCCCACTGTGCGTACACCGAATGTGGCCAATTGTACAGCAATCTCGGCTTGGTCGCCGTCTTGTCTCCGTCGACCATTGTACGTTCCACATAAAGCAAGTATTGCAATTTAATGGAAAACAAAGCCGGAGTACAAATTGTAAACGGAACAGTTAACAATAAATAAGAAAATATTTACCAAATATTTTCCTACCATTTCGAGTCTTTGAATGGAAACAATAAAATTTTTGAATTTATGCCATTTATTCCGAAAGCATTATTAGGGTTCGACCACTTCCATCTCAGCCACTTTGGCACTTTGGGGAATTCGCAATTGTTTTCAGTAATTCTTTGCGAAACTCATTTGCAATTATTAATGATTTTTACTACTTCTGCGTTTTGTGTATTTCTGTTATCCACCGCAATAACTTCTTCCCTTTTATTCTTTTCATCCTTTGATTATCGCTGCTTTAGCTGTACCCTAGAATTTCCCATTATTTTCTGTAGTCAATGAGCGTCTCTAGTGGCTATTGACCAAGTTTCATTGAAGCCGTATTTTTGATGCAGCCGCTAAATTATTGGAAATAACGGTTCTGGTTTACAGGTACTTAAGAAGCTCGACTTAAGATAGACCGTATTTTATGCCTGGCATATTTGTGAGAAATTGAAGGTATTTTAGTGTATATAGTATCTCTACTAAACGTCTCATGGGTGTATTTAACGGCTACTGGATTTCTTTTAAGATTGGCAGAGCGGCAAAATGAAAAACGGAGATTTTTTGCAAGAAACCCGAATGAAAAATTATTCCAAATAATTTGCTCCTAAATAAAGAAGAGAAAAAAAATTTGAACGGTGTCAAGAATAGACTATTTAATAGGATATTTTTTTTCTCATGAAGTTAATAACATAAATTATTAAGTAAAATAAGTTTATTAATTAGAATTTTAGATAACGAATAAAATATTTTGTTTTTAATGTAATGACTTATTAGTTTTTTGAACCCTTTGTACTAAAAAGTATATATTAGAGTCTTTGTCAATTAAGTAAATTCATGTAAAGTGTAATAAATTATTTAAAACTTTTGTTTTTATTTACTTAAGATGCCATAAAAATAAAATAATATAAAGTTACCAAAATACAACAAAGAAAAACTTGCCTAATTGCGGTGGATTAGAAACATGTCGCGGGCCGCACATATATTAGCAGCGGGCTGCACAAATATTAGCCGGGGGCCGCACAAATATTACTCGCGATGATCGTTGGCTGTGCTTTGGACAGTCCTGGTCTACGCAACAGTAATATCAGAATCACTTTGACATGATTCGGTGTATCATTATCAATGATACGCCACTGTAGCACATATAAGTACTCCCATTTCGTAACCAGTAATTTTGTCAGAATGACCACATGGCACTCAATTATTTTATAATGTCTCAATATAAAAATATTTCGTTCATGTAATTTACTAATGAGTCCCCACTTTTCTCTTCCCTCCATTCACCTCATCTGTTCCGATCTGCCAAAATATTCGCTGAAATCATACCCATTTCAAAGAAACCCATTTCGGTCGATCGATTCATGCGCCGCAAGTCTATCTAAATGGCATCTTCAAATGCATCGACCGAATAAAAACAATAAATAAATCAAAGCTAATTGTAAAAGTACACGAAATTCATTAATCAACAAATTAAAGACGAAATCCTCGCATTTGCAAAATATTGTATCTGAAATGAAAAACAAATAAAAAGAACATTAAATTTTATTTATCGAAAATTGTTTGTTTCTTTTGAAATTTTCCCGCTAAACCGCTTATGACCGCGTCGATTGGCTTGAAAGTTTTTCCAGCTTCTCGTAAAATTGCGCACTCGGCAGTGTTGGAAAACTGAAAAACTGAAAAACTGAAGAGCTAAAGATCTGTACTCGTAAAAAGAAGGTGAAGATCAAAGAAAAAAGTAACAATTTTTTATTCAATTTAATTTTTGATTGCCATTTTGTGATTTTGGTCTGAGATTTTTGCATGGAAAGTGTGGATAAAATTAATTAAAATTTAATTTACAACGGCAGCATCCCCGCAAACGGGCGATCGAACGATCAAACTGATCAGGCCAACCAAGTCGCCTAACCAATGAACCAGCTAACCAGATGCAACTCTCAGATATGCCAATTGTGGATGAGGCGAGAGGCGTGAGGCGGGAGGCAAATGTAAAAACTACAAAGTAACACAATTTTTTTTTTAATAATTTTTTTTTCACTTTTCTTATTTTTGTTATCGTTGTTTTTGGTGTTGTTGTTGTTTTTAACGCGTTACGATCAAAAGAACATTTAGCATTTGAACGATTTATAGCAGCCAGCGGATCTTGAGTGTGGGCTGCGCGATCCTCAATAAAATTTTTAAGATATCGTGTTTTTGTTGTTGTGAATTTATTTTCAATTCAATTCTCATTGAAAAATTTTTAATTTCGACCATTAAAAGGCAATAAAATTATTATTTAAGCAGGTTAAAAGCATTTTTGAAATTTCTCTTTCGGGGGTGGTGGTGATGGTGTGTCTCATTCAGTTGCAGATTACGAATTGTGGACTGCGTTCCATTTATTCCATTTTCCGGTGTAAAGTAGCAGAAATTGACGAACGCTGAACATTGGACGGCGAAGTTTTCGCTGAGTTGTTCGTTGAGTGTTGCTGAGACAGAAATCGCATTGCTTGCAGGAACGGAAGAGGTAATGTAAAGAAAACAGATCACCCTGCTGTGAGACTGGCAAGCTACTTTGTGAGTCATTAAGATACGTTTACCCTTTGATTTTGATATATGAGTATGAAAAATACTCATATATGTGAGTATTACGCTTCGCTCCTATATATGTTTCTTGGTTTTAAGTGGGACGATGGGCTCCATTGACGCTAACCGCTTAACGCTAAAGATGCCACATGTCGAATGTTTGCGATATTGGCATTGTTGGTTTGGCTGTTGATATTCTTGAAGATTATGGCTTTTTAACGAGTTTTCAATTTATTTTCAAACAAAGAAACACTTGAGTGAAGAATATTTATATAAAATTTTATCTGCTCTTCTATTTTTTGAAATGAACTGAATTGGTATAAAATGTATTTGTTGTTGCTTTATGAAATAAGTCAAGTACTGTCTGGCATGGGTGGTTCTTTGTGAATATATTTACGCCATTCACCAGCCTTAACATTAAAACAAAATTTAATGGAGCCACGAAAATTTAGTACGTTTTCTTTTTATTTTTGAAATTGTTGTTGTATTTAGTTTTATGTAATAGTAGCTTAGTACTTTTTTCAACTCAATAATTCTAAAAAAGAAATATTTTTCTTTTAATTATTATTAATATTGTTATTAAGCCTTGCTAAGCATTAGTCCCTATACTAGGCATTATCAATCCATTTATAGTTTCCATTAATTTCTCACCGAAGCGATGAGCTTAAGTTCATCGATATCGTTTCATTTTAAAATTGATTGTGGCCATGTCGATAGCATCTACTCCTATTGTATTGGAAACTGTACTGTAAAGCACAGTTGGAGATACTCTTTGAGGTTTTTGACATATTAGCAAAATGCGTAGTTGCAGATTTTGGTGGTAACTTCGACACGCTGAACATTTTGTAGAATATTAAGTAGGTGTCTTCATATCTTAAGTGTAATAATAGTTACCCACTAAAGTTGTAACGGTTTCCTTCAGATGAGCTGCAGACTAATAATTGGGTTCCATTAACAGCAGATTATTCATTAAAGGAAAACAACTGTAATATCAGCTTGACTAAAGACGATGAATGGAGCACGAAATAATTTTAAATCCATTCTAGATCTTTTAAATTACTTTTAAGCAGTAAGGTTAATACTTTATAACTGTCTTTAGTCATAACAATTGTTACTTTTTTGGGAAGCAATAGTTGAAACTTTAAATTATACCGTTGAGTCTTACTTAGAGAATGTGATGACTGAATAAATATGTTTTTTGAGAAGTATTGGGCATTAACAAGCTACTTGACCTCTAAAATTGTTTCAAACGATTATTTATATATCCTCGTAATTTTTTTTAATATTTTGATGGAATGGGATTCGTAAATATTGTAGAAACACTTCAACGGTATAACTAATAAGAACTATAAAAAACTTAAATCAAAATTTGATATAATGTACTAATATTTCCATATATGCTTTCTGCTATAAAACACTACGTACGATTTAAGCTTCAATTATACTAAACCATCCTTTTCGATGCAAAACTTCTCGCAATCGAATTGGGTACCCTGGAAAAAGGTTAATTAGTTAGACAAACCATTTAACGCAGTCTTCAGAAAAATACTCCCACTCATTCTACTTTTTAAAGATTGTTCTGCAGGAAGAAAAGCATTACCTTCGGCAAAAATCGTGCCAGCTAATTTTCTTCAATGCAATTTGTCTAAGAAGCAAAAAGGTTCTGTGTTGAATACGTGCTGATGGCTTGTTATTTTGACGGCATTACTGAATTAGGAGACAACCCTACAGGACACCTTTGCACAACAATTACACAAAACAAGAAATGATGTGGAAAAAAACTGGTATTTTTGATAATACTATAACACAATCGATCACAATAATAAATTACAATTATTTGAATTTAGTTTATTATAATTTCAGTGCAATTATATTTTATATCCGATATATACAAATTGTTTTTAATTTAGATTTGGAAGTTTAATACATCATGCTATAGAATTTTGGACTCATTGAAACATATTCTGAAAGTATAATATTCAGAATGGTACACAGCCTTATACATTTCTCATAATCACAAAAAGAAACTTTTTTCCTCGTAACCAATTAAAAAAAACTTTATTTTTATAATCATCAAAGTGTACATAATATATATTTATGTAATTTTTAACACCAAATTATTCTTATAAGAGATAGGCTAAATTGGAGAGTAATACGAGCAGCCAACAATAGTCTGAAAATTTATTCAGTCAGGACACAGTTCTATGTCCCAGTTGCATACTGAGCAACACGATAGTTTATAGAAAGAACTAACTCAATTATTCTTAAAATTCTGACAGAAAAAAAAATATTTTTTGAGTATCTCAAATAAAAGTTGCAATAGAACGTCTACTGTCTTTATCTACCATATTCTTCGTATACCATCTGTAGGGTATGCAACGGAAATAATGCTGCTATTAGGACGAATTCAAATAATACAAAATCTATATAAATAAAATCTGAAATAATAACAACAAGCACATGGAAGGCAACAACAACAAATTTACAATAGTCAATAAAGTATTGGAAATCATGTTTATCGCATTGATTTATGGATTTTTAATGTGTTGCATTATCGGCAACAAGCTTAAATCAACGAAGAAAACCCGCTAAATGTTGCGAATGCAGCAATTTGTGTTGCATGCAACAAACGATTGCTGCTGCTGTTGTTGTTGGCGGCTAGTTGCTGTTTATATTTTCAATGTATTTTTAAATCTCACCGCCTGATTAGTTCCGAAAGTTGAATTGTACGGCGAAAAATCTTGATTAGCATTTGCAGCAACAGCTAAGAACACTAATAATAATTACAAAAACAACTAACAACTACAATAACAACAATAGCAACAGCAACAGCAACAACAGTAGAAACCGCCCGAACGAAAATGCACGCAAATGTGCTAGGCGCTGCAGATCAAAGCAATAAGCGGCAATAAGCGGCATAAGCGGCAAAACGCTCGCTTACACATCCTTTTGTCTTATTAATAATTCACATTAACGCTTTTACATCCTGAGGCCCTCCATCGTGGATGCTGCTGCAGACTCGCTTTCGTCTTCAGCTTTACTTTTGTTCTGGCTGGACTTGCTTTAATAACTCGAGGAGCGGAGAGTGGAATAGCGTTTGCAGCAGCAGTACCAACAGCAGCAACTGCATTAGTCGTTTTCAACGGAGCCTTTTGGCGGTTGCGAAGCTGTGGAGGCGATTGCAGTTCCAAGCCATATCAGCGATGAAAATCTCTTTGTTTTGTGTCGAAATGTTGGAGTTTTCTGCATTTCCATCGTTGCCATTGCCGTTGCTGTTGCTGTTCCCGTTGCCATTGTTTAGTTACTAAGTGTGAACCGTGTTTTATCTGGATTAAGCGTAAATGCCAAGAGCGTTTGAAATGGCCAATAAATAAGGTGTGAAATGAAGTGAAGTTTATTCGTACGAAGATTTAGAACTATGCTTTAGTTTTTAACGACTGAAGTAGTACTAACGAAGATCATTAACAAATGAAGCGATGAAGAAATTCAGAATAAGTAGCACATATGCGAAGACTGGTTCCTGCCATAAGACCCTTTAATGAAATAATTAATTCTAAGCAATCAACAAGCTTCACTGGAATTTAATTTTACTAATGACATATTATAATTGCAGTTTTCTAATAACTTTGAAAGAAGAGAATCCTTATCATTCCATTTCATTCCGAGAATAAACTGTATTGAGTTTATTATATTCGTTCTTCAAATTGTTCAAAGTAAAACATTCTCAGATAATTCACATTTCATCTTCTCAGCAATAACAATGCACAATTTTATTTACGAGTATACGATGTACAGATATACCTCATGTACTGATATCATTTACTGATTTGTTTAATTTTTTCTCTCAAGAACGCTAAAAAGTGCACGACTGTGTAATAATCTCGCACTGCCTCGCTCTTAATCTGGAGAGCGCTTAATGACACCTGCATAGCTTATTTATCTTTCTAATCATTTCCTTAAGAAATACGAAAAGTTGGAGTGTTTAATGTCAATTCGTTTTAGAACAGCATTTTTTCTATCTCTTCCATATTTTGCCTCTATAGTTGTTAATATTACTTTGGACTAAATAGGTAAATGAGACATAAAGCCCTCTTTCTACAAAATCATGTTACAAAAGTCTCTTATCATATCTGTTCTGCTATATGGTGCTGAAACTGGGACTAGTACCAACAATGAAGAGAAGACATTAGGAGCATTAGGTCCCGTATGCGTTTGCAACGAATATTGAAATAGATGAAACGATAAACTGTGCGAGACGTTGACATTGTTAAGCGCATAAAAATTCATCGGGTTCTTTGGCTTGGTCATGTCATGCGAATGAAAGAAAGCGCTGCTTGAAAATGCTAGAAGGATGTCTAATTCTTCTGTTGAAGGATTAGGTGACCAACGAGTTAAAGGCGATCGGTACCATCAAAAAACGGGAGTAAACTATTAAACAGGTTGGCTGGTGGAGGCTACTGGACCCCCATATTTTGTCTCTGTAGCTGTAAACCTTGTAATTCTGCGTATTTTCCGCTAACGTTTACTCTTAGTTGAACCAAAAAAAACTGGTTAATTCATTACATCGGCTCATCTTTTATAAGATTGTTCTAATTTGTTTGCAGCTCACATAAACTATACTTGCTATTTTGTTCTATTTTAGCATTTGAATAACTTGGACGGCTAATTTAAGCTCCTACTATTTTCCGTGTCCAATTAGGTTCATGATATAATAAAAGTAGTTAATTATGGATATAAATATTTCTTGAATATATCGTTGTTATTAACATTTTAAAATTATTTAGGTGCACTAACGCTTCTCCCGTCTGTTTCCAGCAATCTGTCAACGCATCCTTGGAGTTATCAATTTTATTACGCTAATTCCTTATGGCTGCTATATTGTGGCATATTGAAATTATTAATTTGAAGCATATTCACAAATGTTATCATTATAGATCTCCTGAAAGCAATTTTACTTCAGCGCAACGAAGACAAAGGTAATGTGTGCTTCCACACACAATCTCTTCTACTTCCCTCATTTGTTTGAGGAGTAAATACTTCCATATGTGACTGAATTTCGGCAATGTTAATTAATTCTGAAAAGTTAAAAGTCATAGCTTAACTAAAAGGCGTTTTGCTACCTTCTCCTTACTGCTTCCGTACTGCTTCCGTACTCCTTCCGTACTGCTGCCGTACCGCTCCATTACCAGACTGTCGAACTCAGCATTGGTGTCACATTTGCACGCCGTTCGAGCATAGTTTGTGCATAATTAAATTAAATTTGAAGTTTCATAAACCTCAAATTCATAACTCTCAAACCCTACAAATAGTTCGGAAGGATGTGCGATTTACTGTTTGCTTGGCTTGTTGTGTAAACAAAAGGATTAGCGATGTCTGAAAACAGAAGTTGTGACTTTTGCGCTTCATTTGCATAAACAAACAGACAAGAGCGACAAACATGCACACACACATGAGTGTCAAGCAATATTTCATTGTTCAAACGAACGCTTGTCTTTAAATGTAAATAAAAGTATTTTTGTTTTTAAATTATTTTTGTGGATTTGCATAAATAAATTAAATGGAATTCCAAAAAAAAAAAACAAGGCAAATATTTTAACTGACGCGTATGCAAATTATGGGTGCTGAGCAGACAGCGAGAATGACGGACGTTTGACTATACGAGGTCGTTTGCTTGGATATTGACTACAGCTTTGTGACGCTATTGAGGCCATGTTTGACTTATTGCTGTAGGGAAAAGGCAATGCTGTAGATTTATTGTGTTTGCCCGTACTCATCCATGCTTGTACTGCTCTACACTTTCCTTTATCCTTTTTTAAAGTTACTTGCTCGTTTTTCTCTGTTTCTTATTGTGCTACGCCCCTTTTTACCATTTCCGCAAATAAATTAAAAGTGCTTAAATTTGCTTTACATAATTCCTGTCATAATCCAGCAATTATCCTAAATTCAAACTCAATTTCCGTGTGTGTGCCGTGTTGGTGGTGGTCGGGATCCGCTTCACGGATTACATTTACTTTTATTTGTTGCATTTAAGCAAATTGGTTGCTCCTTTCGACTTAAGTCGTTGTACGTGCCAGCGGTCAGGGATTTGCAGTATTTCACCTGAGCAGGCACAATCAGTGCACACTTTTTCTCTATTTTATGGGTTTTTTGATTTCTTCCAATCTACGAGTATCATCTATTCACAAGTGGCATCAAAAGGACTTTTGTGGCAAATTGAAGTTTCATATCCTGTGCTCACAGGATATGAGTGAGTAACTCAGGCGGTGTTTTACAAGAGGGGCTTGTAAGCGACTTACACGTCCACCATCACTTCAAATTAATTTAATGTGCTTCGCATAATTTGGCTATTCATCACGCTTTGAAATGGAAGGAAATGCCATCGTAAAGCTGTAAAAAAAATTTCAAATTAATTAAAAAAAAATTCTTAGCAAATTGAGTTGAAAATCTTTTCACAACAAGCGAAACAGAAGAAAACAATACGCATTAAATGTATATACGCTGTATAATACGCATACAATAAATTTCTCACTAATTCCTTAGCACTAAAATCCTTGAAGAAGATCCTTTCATACAAGTAAAAACAAGTAAGAAAAAACTGAAATTTATCAAAAAAAAATCCACTTCAGCAATAAATCCACAATAGAACTCAAGCAAATTAATACACTTCCTACCATTTGTGGTCATGCTCAGTGTTTCCTGTTTGCCATGCGGCATATAAAAACCATGAAAACATAAAAATGAAATGAAAGCCATAAATGGATCAACTCGCCAGCGCACACACCTGGGTCACCCACTTACACAAACATCCAAACATCCAAACATCCAAACAACCAAACAACAACACAAAACTACTTTATCCTTGCAAAATAACCAAACAAAAAAAAAAAAAGAAAAACAAAAAAAAACATTATCAACAAGAAAATAAAAAAATAAAATTCCGGGAAAGGAGCAAATAGCAATTGGAGCGGGGTAAACTGAACTTGTAGTGTAGTTATTGCGGACGTTGTCCATTTCCAAGCGCACTTTTATGACTCCAACATACTTGAACATGACTCGAACCGTTCGGTTTCAGCTGCAACAAATCAGTGCACGTATTATTCCTATTTTTACGATTAACTGGCCTAATTGAAACGTTCAACCGAATAAGCGTCCTGATACGCGAACAATCCAACAACCCAACAACCCAACAACCCAACAATCCAACGACAAGAAGAACAACAAAACGTAAGAGCTTAAGTAAGAAACGCAGAAGATATATTTTTAATTAAACTGTAATAAAGCAAATCCTTAAACGATTGTTTCCCGCTCGACAGGGGAATTTAATGAGCTAAATCAGCGCTAAAGCGTTTAAGCCAGCCGGCAATATGTGCTGCTTTAGGGCTGCGGAGTTGTAGAAAAAATTCCAGAAAATCAAAGCAAAAAATAAACAATGGAAAAAAAACATGGACGGCATAAAACATAGGCAAAGTACATAAAAAATAGCTAAATAAATAAAAAATTCCCTTTTAATAAAGCGGAAAATATACACAAAGTACGAGTAATTCATGTAAATAGGAATAACAATGCGGCAAAGTCCTCGTACGCCTCGTACGCCTCGTACGCAAGGTACGCAGAAAATAATCTCCAGAAGAATAAGTGTACATATCGCTAAATAATGCAATAAGCCACAAAATGATTCCGGTACAAGCCCACCCAATACGTTCATCGCAACTCAGCGGCATTGGGCATTGTGGTGGATCAGAGTGCGGTGCGACGCGGTGCAGTGCGAACAAATTGAAATAGATTTATCACAAGGATACACTTTGAAGTGTCATAAAAAAGTTTATGTCTCGGAAAAAAATTACGGATAAGCACAATACACGTTTGAAAAGTATATCAAGTGTAGACGATATTCCCACCCATCTACCTTATATCGTACCTTATACCTTATACCGCCTACAATTCCTTGACATAGCTAGCCCAAACAAATAAGACAACTGATGGCAGATGAGAGCGGTACGGGTGTATAACGAGCCACTCATAAGCAAATATATCAGAAAAAATTATGCAATTTAAATAGGAAAGAAGCACTCGAAGTGGCACTGCTGTTCAAAGTATGAGTAACCATGGGTGGTGAGGGTAAGCGCAACATTGTCAGAGTGCCACTGTGAACCGCAAAATGGCTGCTAAACTGACAAGCGAACTTTATTATTTCCTTCTACTTCCACATTTTGTATTTCATTTATTTATATACATATTTTTTTCTTTTGCTTGTTTATATATCCTTTATTTACGAGTATTTATTGTGTAGATTCGTTCGCGTAGTTGTGCACTGTTTTTATAGCCAAAAGGAGCAAAGTCGCACAGAGCATAGCACTGGAGCAGTTGAGCGCAGATAGAATGGCAAGTGGGATTACGGCGCAATCAGTGCAATATGCTTTGGTGGCAATGGTCGCAGGTGCGCTTCGAAAAAGTTGTTAAAAAAATTGTCTTCAATCTTTTGTAAAATATGGCAATAAACAATCGCATCATTCACAGGGTGAACAGGGCAGATAGCGAATGGGCAGACGGGAGAGTAATAGCGTTGCCATAAGTGACTGTTTGCGTACCTACCTATTTCCCATTTCCCATCTCATCATCCATTTCCACAAAGCTTTGTGGCAACTAATGGCGTCTGAAATAGAGAAATGTTGCGTGTGTTTCGGCGTCCGTTCTAGATTTTTCAATAAATCGCTTCACTTATTGAAACACTTAAGAAAATATTAATAAAATCGTAAATGCACACAATTTACTTAATAATAATTTTTATGCTGTAATAATTGCATTAATAGAATCAGGCTTTTAAGAGCAGGACTTAATCTTGAGAGTTAAATGTTTGAAAAATCCAGAAATCTATAAATGGGACCATTGAAATTTATTTTACATTATTTTACAGCTCAAGTTTCAGTAAATGATTAAATAAATATTTTTGAATTTCATTATCTATGTAGATCGAATCTTAGATCGTATTTAAATATGAATAGTGATATGAAGTGGTATAGTGCATTATAAATTTATTATGGATTCCAGCGTGAGTACAGCAATGAAGTGTTAGAGAGCCTTTGTCTGAACTGACAGACTCTGAACAGTAGCTATTGCCGACTAAGAGGGTATTGAAATATCTACAAGTACTTAAGCTTCTTTTAGCACTAATGTGGATTCTACTAAATTAATGACAAAATAAACAAGCAATCTTTTCTATTATTACAATGCAAAATTCTAAACGCTCTATGAAGATTTTATAAAGGTTTATCCAATTCGTGATACTCCTTTGGCAGTACTGGTACCATATGTTTAATTTAATTTAATACTTTCCCAAAGGAATCGTTTAATAATCAGTGAATGTCTTGAGATTGTGAAAATTTAAGATAAAAATGGTGATACTATAGATTATATACCACGAGGAGATTATAGTCGATGTAATCGTGCATTTTATCGCAATATAAACAAAATTACAAAGAAATTTGATGACACAGGATCTGTAACAGATATATGAAGGCTTACAGAACTGAAGCCAACAAAAATATTTCGTTAACAATATCTTCTATAGAATTTTTTAAGTAATGAGATTCATTTTTCACTTAATGGATATATACCCCGTTTTTGTTTGTATTTTTGAAGCTTTTCACCTCTATGGGTTAAATAAATATAGGTTCGTCAATATCTATAAGCATTTCTTGCAGTGAAATGTAAAAAAATATTTACTTGTTCTTATAGAACACGGAGATTTTTACTTTTTGTATATAATACCTTTTCACAGACTTCAGACTTCAGCCTTCTCAATTCTCAAAATCATAGAGTAAAAAAGATAAAACGTTGAGACTTCAAGCGAATTTTGTTTTTTCTTTAGTCTCCAGTGTATTGCCATTAACTGGATAGTTTACATTATTCGATTACATTAAAAAACATTTAGAAAGGGAAGGTATGAATGACACTAGATCTCGTGGTGATGACTTACTAAAAGTTTCTAGGTTCTACAATTTTTATGGGCTGTAGTAGCACATCCTCCATATTCATATACAAAATCTATTGGACAGCACAGAAAACATATAACTCAATAAAATAATACAATAAAGATTTAGATACGATTACTTTCCGATTAATATTAATACAATCCGCAGAAATGGGTTTCTTGATGTCGGAAAAAGTTTGAGATCTATGTTAGTGTTAATATCAGTGTAACTGTCAGTTTCAGTTTTAGTTTCAGAGTTGGGGGATATATTCTTTAGGTTTTTTGATATACATTAAAACTATAAAGACTTTGCGTTCTCATTGGGGTACTTTAATTTCCTCTTTTTATTCCTTTACATACGCCACAGCTGATTTTTATGCCTTCTAAGTATAACATATAATGAGAAAACTCTTTTTCATATGAAATAAACAGTAAGGACTGAAAAAACGTTACTGGAAGTATTTTATGGAACATACTGAGGTTTCCAATAGAAGACACCCGCCTCAATTAGATATAGCACGCTTGAGGGGCTACATTGTTTTAGGTAGCTGTTTTGTTCTCAAAACCAATTTTATTCTTTTTGTTATCTTTCATTATTTTTTAAGGAAGTTTTAAACAATTATTTGTTGTTATCCATTTGCAAATCGAGTATAATATAGTTTAACACAGTTGACACTACGGTGTAGGATAAGTTGATGTCAAATTGTGGAAGTATAATTAAAATCTTTTTTGCGAAGAATATATATCAATTATTCAATTATGCAGCACGTGGGTGCTTTTAAATTTGATTTATACAAAAACTTAAGAATTATTTACTTCCGCTTTCCGATTTCATTGGCTCATTTTGAATTAAGTTGCAGCGATCATCCATCACTTAGACGTTGGCTTGTAATTACAGCTGCAATGAAGTGCTCCTTTGTTACTCGTATTTTTCTTTGTGGGCCACATTGGAATATAATAAATTACAAAAAATTAACATCGAAGTATTTACTTATCCGTAAAGTTGCTTTCATTCAAAAGTTCAACAGAATCTCATGGACGCTTGCCTTTCCGTTAAGTGGCTTATCGCTTTTTTATCATTTCAATTTACATCATAATTTGCCGCCCAAATGAATTGCCAATTGCTCTAATAATCGTCTGAGTGCGGATCTGCAAATAAAATGACTGAAAGTACTGCATAAATACCAACAGGAGCAGCCAATTCCATTATTTGTCTTTTATTGCAGTAGCGGCACCTGATTATAGGTTTAGCCCTCTGCTGTCTTCTGCGCAATGTCTACCATTCACACCGTCTTCCATATTCCATCTTCAGCTGAATGCCTTATGCTGCGAGTCTTCAGAGCTTAGCAAATACTGACTGCTGTTGGTATTTTAGGTATGCAATTGTAGGTCTGCTCTGGGCTTACGCTGGGTCTGCTCTGGTTTCCAATTGCAGCAGTCATAGCATATTCATTTCGAATGCAATTGCTTCAAAGGCGGAGGCAAATTTCCGTATTCGCATATGCAAAGGAGAAAATTATATATTACAGGCATCAGCACATTCGGCCATTGAAATGAAGCGATTCCTATGCATTGCTATGGTTGGTATTGCTGCTGCTGCTATTGTTGTTGTTGTTATTGTTGTTGTTATTGTTATTGTTGCCGTTGTCATTATTGTGAGTGCTTTCAGTTGCTGATGGCTGCTTGCTACATATGCATTTTTCTTGGCAACGTTTACCTGCAATGGGTGTTTTGGCAGCGTTTAATATTTAATATTTGCTAATAACTAAGACATGTCATTGTTGTTGCTACTACGGTTGTTGTTGCTGTTGTTCCTACTCGTTACTTGCTATAAATGCCGAGAATTGTAGACTTAATTATAGACTAGTTGACTAGTAATTGTCAATAATAAACAGTCATTCATGATTTTGCTTTAGCGCATAGAGTTTTCTTTTCAAATTTACGGTTTTCAATTTACATGTAGGTATCGTACTGAAGAACTATGAGTTTCATTTCTACAGACTTAGTTATTTAATATTTTATAACGAAAAAGTGAGAATCAAATAAATAATAATATAAAGGCTTTTAAAATTTAACAATAAACACTTGTATTTACTATATTTAACGATTAAAACCTATTATTTTTTGACTCTACTGTAGCTTATGTGCCCTTCACAAAAATAGTTATATGTAATTAAAATTGATAGTTTCTTATATATATATATATTATAAAATTCTAAAGCCTTGTTAGAAAATTATAATAATGACAAAATTATGACTAATTTTCTTTAAAAAATAGTCAAAGGCATATAACCTTAATTCCTAAAAAGTTTTTTCCAAATAAGGTCAGTTTAAACAATGAGAAGCTAATTTGCCGATAGGCACACAAGGACTATTTGTAGTTAGACAGAGAGAGGCAAATAGACAGCATTTATTCGATTCCATTAGTCTTCAGGAAATGAACCCACTAAAACCACCTCTTAATAATGAATGGAGAAGATTTCCACAGCATTGAGGAAACTTCATTCCAGTTATCAGGCGAGAGAGATGAGAGTAGATAGACTTAATACCTAGTGAACTAGGTTCATCGAAGCCAGTTATGATTCCATTAATCATGTTCAATAAAAATATATATACACAGCGCTAGACGTGTGCTTAACTTTAACATAAGTGATTTGAAAATTATAATATGAAGATTATATATAACATAAAGATTATAATATGAGCCAAAATTACTCTATTTTTTTTTTGCAATTATTTAATGACTTTCAAACTTGTTTTTCTTTAAATGAAAAAATCTGATGCTAGAAAATAATATTTGCTGCTCGTTGATAGAGTGCTAACATACTTGAAAAAAACTATTTGTTTCTTATTAAAAATATGGACAAACTTCCATAACTCGAACTTCTATATCTCGAATTTTCTATAACTCGAACTAAATAGAGTACAACAGGGTTTAAAGAGCAAAATGCGTAAAATTACAAAAAAATTCTTTAACTCGGAGTATCCATAAGTCAAACTTTTTCTTTGCAAAAAGGCATTTTGAGTTACGGAAGTTCGACTGTATTTCATCGAAAGTCACTATGGGAAGTTCTCTTCGAATATTTTTAAGTTCCTATTGTTCTTATTAATCTGAGTTATTGCACATTTCGTTTTTTTTTGCAACAGTTTCGACAGTTTAAATGATGTACTTAATTTAATATCGAGAATAGAATTTTGGGACTTTAAACTTGCAACGCCAAGGGACAAATCAACTCGATCATTCCTTAAAATGCAATACTGTTGGAGTGAGTTTTTTTAATTTAATCTGGTAGATGATTTCATGGCATTTTGTCATGTACTTTGAATATGATTTCCGGCATATGTCAGCAACAGCTACGTGATCCATTCTATCAGTCCAGTTTTTGAATAGTTTTTGTAATAAATGTGGCCGTATGGTGTCAACATTGTCTTTCAATGTTTCAAGAGTTGCTGGTTTGTCGTCATAAACCAATGACTAGCTATAGCCTCATAAAAAAGTAATCGAGAAGCTTTAATTCGCGCGAATGTTGGGACCAGTTACAGTTAACAAGACCACTTCTTGAAATAAAGTTGTTAGAAATTGATTACGAAATAAATCGATTGTTAAATGTGCTATATGATAAGTTGAGGCGGCGAATGTTGTTGGAATTAAATGCCAAATATTCTCGATGTTTAATTGATTAGTCAACATGGTAGTGCTCGATAGTGCTCGCGTTCGAAATAAATAAGGACCGATGATGAAGAAATCGATGTTTAGCTTAGAAAATTCTATCCAAGGATTGTACAATAGATCTTGTAGATCATAATGTAGCATTGTTCTTTATAATAATAATTTCTTTTCGCTTAATTTAATTAAGTAAAAATTAACTTAAGTAAGCTCATCTGAGTCTGAGTTAAACTTTATGCTTTATGGTTTATCGTTTATCACTTAGGCACACGCTTGCTCTATTGAGCCTGCGAGTGCTATTGAGTTTTTTTTATTTTGGTGCAGCTCTGTCAATTTTGGAACCAATGATTCTTTATATTGAGCTTAATTTTGAGAAGCTGTTGCGTATTTAACTTCATAATATATAGCTGGATGCCATTAAGATTTCACTGCAACGCAGATTTCATCTCATTGCAGTCTTAACTTTCCGAACCACTTCTGTAGATTCGCAAAATTTCGGTTTTGTTGTAACATATAGCCTGAATGAAAGGTGTACGATTTTTGTAATGGAAAATATATTGACGTGGGATTTTGCGTTTAAATATAGCCATATCACACAATTACGTTTAAATTTTACATGAGATGGAACTTACGACTCAAAATGGTTGTCATTCCATGAAATATGGAAATGGTGTTGTCATCAGTTCAATTGGGTCATATTATATTACGCCGAAATCCCAAAGGTCCAGATCACATTTGCAATACCTTTATTTTTTAATTTAGCTGATAGTCTCTACTACAGTTAAATTAAAGTAAAATTCTAAAGAGCTTTGAAGTCATTACTTGGTTTTATGTTTTAAAAAATGTTCAGTATTCTTATGTTGAAAAATCATCCGGTCTTGTAAATCATCTCCCCTTAATACATTTATGTTTAATAATATGTGGCATTTGCAATATCAAAAAAAAAAATGTAAAATAAATCAAGGATCGACTTGTGTTTACTGAAGCACTATTGTCTGAGGCGATCGCATTTATTCCTATAAAAATACATTTAACTTCAACTTATCAACAATTTTGGCAATTTAACACCTTTTATGAGCCTTTACGGAGCATGACACAAGCGTTTCACAGTCCTTTCACATTTTGGCAAGCTGAACAAATTCTCAATAGAGGCGATCAAACATTTTTTCTACGAAACGAAAATAACTAAAACTGAAAACAGATAAATTCAACATTGTAAATAGGCTAAAGAGACATCCTGCAAAGGATCTACATTTCCAGGCTAATGAGCCAAACGACTTGTACAAGCAGCAAATTAATGAATGTAAATTTAGGTTAAAAAATTCTGTTGATTTTTATACATTTTTATGCAATTGTCCTGGGAACTCACACCCCACATGCGTACGCCTTGCCCATGAGTTGAGCTCAGAGGACTCGTCAACAATGATGCTCAGCAGGCTGTAGATGTGACAATGTGGTTAATGAAAGCAACTACGACAATGGCAAAATTGCGAGCAACAAAATTACCCAAACAATCCACATTGAATTAACCGCAACCATGGGCAGGAGCGAGGATGTGAAGGCATACAGTTTGTACTTAAATGTACATGAGTGAAAGAGTATATATCATTCGTTGAGAGACAGGACTTAAACACATGAACTAAACAAACAGCACGATCGAGCATTTGCAAGCCAGAGAACTCCGAGGGATGTGACAGTCAAACAACATTTGTGTTTTCAAATGTTTGGCATAAAAAATTCGATCGTAAATTTTAAATGCGATCAGGCAAATGAAGGTGCTACGCTTCTGAAGAGTATGCTATGTTACATGCAAAACATATCCGCTTTTCAGTATATGTGATCCCAATAGTTTAACATTAACAGCTATGGATTTGCTTCAACTTTAGCATCTGTGACGTCGGTATGACCGTTGCAATTTGAGTACAACCTATAAATTGAAACTGAAGACCTTAATTATAAGGACATAGCTCGTTTGCTTTCTTTAACTTCAATATAATGGAAGATTTTATTTAAGACCTATTTCTTTAGAATCGTTTTTGTTTTGTTTGTTTTATTTAAATGACTGGATATGATATGATATGATATATGTGACACATTTTATACTGAAAAAAATTAATGATTTTTGCTTTCAAACATACTTAGGTAAACCTTCGCTATTTTAAGGACGGTTATAAAAATTTACAGTAATTACACAAAAGACTTGGGTAGTCCATTTGAAATGGTTTTTTTTATTGTCATTAGTTTGAATGATTCATCTGGTTTTTAAATGTCACTTATTGATGTTTAAGAAAGCGGGGGTTAGCTGCAGGTATGGCACATGCCAATATATCTATACGACATTATCAATTTCTTATCAGGGTACTGCCTTTTGAACACAGTGATAAAATTTACATCTTACGCTTCGCAAAATAAGTAGAAGATTTAAAAAGTGTTTAATACAAAAGTGATATTACATTAATGACATTCACCATATCGAATAATGAGTTCAGTTTCCGAGTAACATAGTGACAGTACATGGCGACAACAATAATTTAAATGCATTTGAATCGTCTTTACCGCACTAAAGTGTTACTCTGTTACTCGATGACTGAGCTTATTACTCGAGATTGATGGTTAAAACATCTATTCTATATATATCAAAAAAAAAAAAAACCACCGACATGTAGATGTGCTCACTGCGTTTTTCAACAACGGGTACCGTATCGAACACCTTTCCAACCTATGTTAAGCAATTTCTTCGATTATGCATTATAAGCTAGAGAAATAATTTCTTGAAATCACTGTCATTTTAGGGGATATTTTTGCGATTAAGACTTACATTCGATTCAAGTATTCCAAAATGACGCCACTCATATAAATAGGCAACTTTGATTGAAGGCATTGTTATTCTGTGTAAAAAAATTGCACTGGTAGTGAGCAACCAGTGAGTAGTATTTTGCATGATGTTCAGATATATAATCTATGTACTACTTAATTCTGTTGTATGGAGAATAAGTTAATCTATAATTTGATCTGTAATCGAAAATTAAATAAAAACCTTAAGACATTTTTACTGGTGACACAATAAACTGGTGCGTTTTTTTACAAATGGGGTTGTATGAAAGTTATCTGACGCACCATATTAACCTGTGTCACCATTTTAACTAGACGGGTATGCCTCAGGTGACAGAATGTCATGTCATTTCTATTTAGAAGATTAAATTCTAATTACATTCTATGTAATAGTTTTACCATAATCTAGGCCAGAAAGGGATTACTACGGCGTGTGCTTCAGGCCTGTTATATATTAGGAAATCTGTGTTATATTTATAGTGATTTTTTCGTTTTAATCGGTTATGCGAGGATAATAAACCGAGAGCTCTTATTTCAGGCTGATGTTAGGAAATCTCTACAATGAGACATTCTGTTTTTCATTTGAAAGTTGAAATGCTTTCTGATCAGTAAGAGCCAGTTCCTAGCATAAGCGACGGTCATATTTTTAATTCTATACTATTCAGTAAACTATGTATTGATAAACTTATTTTTATCTTAGATAACAAATAAGTGATTGCTTTTTAAATATTTTGATTCTGTTTATTTTAGATACACTGTGTACTTCAAACCAACAAAAGTTATGTAGTTGCTTTAGTAAGATTAGTAAACAAGTCAGCATAGCCTCAGAGCTTCTTAGTGTAGTCGTAAATAAGAAATTGGAAACTATTAGCTTAAAAGCCATATTATATGGTATGCAATTCACATTTTAGCGGATAGTGGAAAGGAAAGAAGGTAAGTGCGGAGCGCAGAACATAGTGAAGAATTGCAACTTAATTTAATCAACCATTAAATTAGAGCATAATGAAATGTCTTAAGTACAGCTGCGTTATAAGTAAATTACCCCCTGGCATCAAAACATCACTAAAGATTCACCGAAGGCCGGAGCCTCAATGTAGTCTTTAAAACGTGTTAAAAACTCTTAAGTTGTGGAAGTTACGACTTTAATTTTAGTTTAATTCTCTTTAATTGAAGCCATCAGAAAGCTAAGCACTAATTTAAGGCCAAGCAAAGCTGACATTAAGGAATTACGCGCAGCAGCTGCGTTGGGTGCGCAAAAGATGAACTAGGCGAAGATTGCTCGCCTTCCATGAATAATAAGTACCAATAAAAAAATTTTCAATGGTTATTCCTTGGACTAAATTAAGTTGTAAATACTTTTTACGAGTTTCTCGTTTAATTGTTTATTTAAAATTCTTAAAACAAAAAATTTCCAATAAATTTTTTCGGACGGTCGATAGATATTCAATGTTTATATATAGTTTTCAGTGTAGTTTTGTATTAAACTATAATATAAAATGGTAGATTCGTTAATCTTTCAATAGTTGCCTAATACTTAACTTGAGTTGACAGATGAACCACTTGACTTCTCTTATCTTTAAACACTTGTTTTCTTTTAAATATCCCATAAAAACAATCTATCTAAGTTTATTTGAACTCGTCCTATTGCCAGCTAAGACGTACGTTCTTTATTTTACCAAAAAAAAAATTAATCAACTTATTATCCAAAAGCAGCAGTGTAAATACTGACTGTAATGCCTTAATCCGATATGCTAGTAGGTTGACTGATTACCAGTTAACCCGACCAAAGATTCAACTAATGATACTTCATTTTTTCAAACTGTAACTTTTAAAACATAAATGAACTCCCGCTCACATCTACTATGATCTGAAGTGTGCCTACATGTATCAAAAATGTACCTATTTAAAAATGTTGGGCTGCTTAGACATTTACGCTTTTTAGGTTTCGGCATATACTGTTTTTAAGGAGTTTGCTATAATTTCGGGTACCATATTAAATATGGTAAATGTTCGCTCATTAATTCTTTGATTTATTTTATATACTCTTACCGCAATTTTAACAGTAACATAAATTAGAAATACCTTTCACAGTTAAAGGTTTTTAAATATTTTCAATAATCTCAAAAAATTTTCTTGATCGTTTCTTTTTTGAGTAAGATAAGAATGAGGTGAGTATAGTTCAAATAGGATTTATAGTAGAGAAAGAAAAGTTCAATTAAAATTAAATAAAAAACATTAAAAAAATTATTTAAATAACTACATAATAATTTCTTATAATAAATTCGATAATGTGAAGCAGTTTTTCTTCATAAAACAAAAAACAATATATAAATAGCAGTTAATCATTATCTAACTCTTTCACTCTTCTATATTGAGCATAATTAAAACTGGATGTACACGTTATATAAATAGGATAACAGTTTGGTTAAAAATAAGGTGAAATTGTTTAAAATTTTTAAAATCTTTATTTATACTTTAATGTCTCTTTTATTGTCTTGAAACTACCTCTCTATCGAAATACAATACACTCGATTTTGCTAATTGAGCACATACTAGTACCTATTGATAATGGTGGTTCTTCGTCTACGGCGGTGCTGAGGTAGATGAGATCTGTGACAGATTTAAAAATAAAGTCGCCTAGTATCACCTCGGCATCCAAGCGAAGCACATTTCGGAAGAATTCTTTTCGACAATGGTATAAGCAATTGTAAAATCACGTTTGTGATATCTAATGAAGTCGATGACGTCTGCTGAACAAAAAGTTCAGCACATTTGTAAAATGTTATACCATTACGATGAACACTTATCCTGCGCATAATTACTTTCTTGACAAAATTGAAGAGATCACATGATAAGGATCAATTTGTTTGAAGCCTCCCACAATCCAGCCTTGGCAAAATTATAGGTACTGCTCAACTCAGACATTGCAGCGTAAACGCGATCCCTTACGGGCCTATCGAAAGCTGTTTTATAATCAACAAATATGTTCGTGGGATTTTTCCAGGATTTGTCAAAGAGTGAATATTTGGTCAATATTGAAGCGATCAAGTCGAAAGCCGCACTTACAAGGTCTAATCAGTATGTCGATATGTGGTTTTAATATTTCACACAGTGCTGTACTTTGTACTCGATGAACCCTTTACATTTGGAGTGGGTTTTTTTCAAGAAACCGAAAATGTTTTTATTGACAAAGTTGTCACAGTTGTCACATTATTCATCAAAGGTGGTTTAGTTGATTAGGATATTCTGGTGATAGCTGTTTATACTATCCTGAACTACAACAGTAGTCACATTAAACTAAAAAATTATTATTTTAGACAAAAAAGCTTCCAATTTATGTTAATTAATTTGTAGCTGATAAGATTTCCTAACATCAATTCGAGATTAAAATCATTTCTAAAGAGCAATGACGAGGAAGAAAAGTTGGAAGAACATAAAATCACTCAAAAAAAAAGAATAAATGAACAATGAAAATGGAGGCTAAGGTGTTGGCTGTAACGATGACGATGATTGGAATGACAATGGCACTGCACCCAAAATGCATACACCCACTTACTCCTGTTTAACAAAACATCACTTAACATATTGCTGTATTTGTTGTTATTGTTATTGTTGTGTTCATGGTGTGGTTGTTGTTGTTGTTGATGTTGTGTATTGCTCATGCTGCCAGTTGGTTAGTGGATAAATTCGCTGCTCACTTGAGATGTTTATCGCTTTGATGTTATTTTGACTTCCAAACAAATGATATCCAATTTGTCAATTTCTGACTTACACACAATCGAGCAAATTCGTTAAAATATCAAAACAAATACAAAACAACAAAAACAAAAACAAAAACAAAAATAAAAACAATGAACCACAATAACAGAAAGAACAACAACAACAATAACAACTGCATGCGCGGTTTTGCTTGTGTACGTCTCAAGTCATCCTTCTTTCATATGCACAGCTTAGTATTTCTCTTTGCTACTCTGCTCTGCTGCTCTGTGTGCTTCACGTGCAAATGCCAACGCATTCTTTAGAATTTACCTGTACAACAAAAACACAAGCCAAAAACAATGAGTTAACTAACTGAGTAAATACAAAAGTAATAACGAAATAAAAAAAATAAAAAAAAACAATAACAAATATGAAAAAAGTGAAAAGCGTTCGAATTTTTAATGAAATTTTCATTTGACAGGCGTGCATGTGAGAATTAATTCCAAAGCCTTTTAGGCTGTCATATTAAAAGGATACAAACCGTGGTCACTTGGACAGTGATTAAGCGGAAATTAAATGGCAGCTCCTCATACACTCAGTCATGTAGCGTTCACTATTCACATTGTAAGAAATGTAACAAATGCAATTATACACAAACTCACACACGCACAGTGCGTGTGTGTTTGTCATTTGAATTTGGTGGAAAATGTGAAATAAGAACAAAACGCCGTATTAATAATGGAACAATGTTTCATATGGAATAAGAGACGGCAAGACAAGAACCTATTCATACTCTTTATCCCTACCACACTCCTTGGCAAATAAGTTAGTTACCTTAATATTTAGCCACATGTTTTTTTTTTAATGCATTTGACTGAGAATTGTTTTGACGGTTGATTAATGCGCGATTTAAGTGAACGATTTCAAGTTTCAAATTAAAAAAATCCAATGAATCCACATAACACTAAATTTTTGATACACTGTGTGTATGTGTGTGTGTGTGTAATGATGTACACTTTTCGTGTAGTGGAGTGTATAGTGCAGTTGTCACACACCTCAAACACGCTGGTGTAGTGTGTTATTCTGTAAAAAATGTTGATTCTGTTAATGTAAATTATACTCGTATATGTATGACTTTTTTTATAAGAAAAGCGTAGCAGACATTGTTAAATAGTCAACAATTAATCCTTGAAGACTGACACTGAATTGTCTTGAGCTCTAACTTTCTTTGGCTTATTGACTTTATTGTTAAGAAATGGTTACATTCATTTTATATTATATAGCGATTGACGATTTCTGTGCAAATTTAATTTTATCTAAAAATAGCACTACATAGCTCTAAATAAAATCGAAATTTTATTGAATTGTCTGTAAAAAAATTTTTTTTTCCATATAAAATAGTTCTAAGTATAATATAATATAAATATAACACATTTCAAGTTTTACTCATAAATCATTTTTGCTTTTATCAGTTATTGTTTCTTTTTTTTTTTTGAGACTTGTTAGCAATAAGTCAAATGTCAACAATGACAATAAGTTAACTGCAACAACAACAACAACAACAACAACGAATTTGTTAAAAATAAGCATAAAATGCCATCAGCAACTTTAAACTGTGCACACAATTCCATATTTAAATTTATTGAAAAACATGAAAAATGCAACAAAAATATTAAAATTAATTTTTTGCTAAATAAAGCAGCAACACTGATTTAGGCCCATAAATGCCAACTCATGACTCAAATGCCAAAGAAGATATTAACACACAAGCAACAACAAATAAAAACAGTGACTGCAAGACAACAGCAACAACAGCAACAACACCCGGACAGTCAAAATAACAGTAACAGCTTAAGTTGAGCTTGAACAAAAACAAAACAAAACAAACTTACTATTATAACAAAAATAGAAAAAAAGGAAAAGTAACAATAACGCCAATAAGAACATTGAAAAGGGATAAGCCAACTAACGATGCTGGGAGGCTGCATATGCTGGCTACAAAAAAAGGCTAAAAAAATAAAAAAATTATGCAAAAATGTCTTAGCGCGCCTCATTAAGCAGCGTAACGAACGACCACGAATGGCGCAGACGTAAATGAAACTGATCTTCGGTCATAGTATCGTTTTTTTTTCGTTTATGCTCTTGCTACTACCCCCGGCACAACTTGGACTGCTTCCACTACGTACTACCTATATGTTGAGTAGACAGACATGCAATCAATATTAATGTGAATAATACAAGGCACATGGCCATATAGAGCCAAGGCAGTAGTCAGTCAGTCAGTCAAAGCCAAACTTACGGACAAACATACAAACACACACAGCCAGGCTTAACGCACACAGCATTCAATGATATAGTGAAGAAGTGAAGCAAAATGCTGGATATAAAAAAGCAGGTTTGTGCAGAATATTGTTGCCCCTGTTACCGTTGATGCTACTAATCAGGCAGCGTATTTATGCCGATTTGGGTGGCCCGAATGGCGTGAATTTGTTAACTTTTACTTAAGCACTTTTGACATATCATAAACGAAATGAAACGAAACGAAGCGAATGAAATGAAATGAATTGTCAGTTTGACAATAAACGTAATATTAATAACAACAACAAAATAACACTAACAAAATCTAGGCAAGGTACCAGTGCAAGCAGCAGTGATTTAAATGACAGTTTGATTCTGATCACTGATATGGTTCGCATTGTTGTTACTTTTATATTTGTTTCGTTTGTTGTAAAAACTTAAAAAACTTATTTCAACGATTGACACATAAACATAATGAGTTCAAAATATTCATGAATTTTATAAATAAATAAAAGCGAAATAGCAATTGCTGGAACGCATTGGTATTGAAAAGCAGAAAACCGAAAGAGCACAGGAGGAAACCCTATGCTAAATGCTTACATTTATGCATTGCTGATCGTTTTCAAGAATGATGGATGAATAGCATTGATATTTTGATCATGAAAGTGATTAGGTGTATGTCTAAGAGGTGAGGTGAACATGAGAAACTTAGCTTACAAAAAATATAACCACCGAAAATGGTTTCTCAGAGGTTCATTCTGTGAAGAATAACTTCTTCTTCTTATTTCACACAATTTAAACGATGCTTTTATTTTCCTTCGATTTTTATTCCATTTTTCTTCACTGTTATTGCTGCTGTTGTTGTTGTTTGGTGTGTATGCTTAAGTGAAAAGTAATTAAGTGGAAAAATTAAGTAAAATTAAAGGAATTTATTTAATTAAATACAATTTTTGGCTGAATCTTATTTTTCAACGAGTAGTGAATTTTTTATGGAGAGTTGTTCTATTTAAAGTACCAAAAGTATGTGCAAATAATACACACATATGAAGCACAATATCATTAAAACCAATTATATACGACCTGTAAACTAATTAAGAAAGTCGAATATTTCCTAAGATCACTGATGATGAGCACTTGGTAATACTCGAAACAGCACCGTATGGTCAGCTAAATTGCAGTAAATTAAATAAATTTTTGTCCTTGTCTTTTCTTTGCTTTTCGAATCCGTCTAACTTGTAAATAGCTTATTTTCGTCATAAAGACGTGTCACTCTCGGCTAGGAAAAATGAACGCCTTTTATGGATATTTCATAGTACTGCATCTTATTGAGGTGATTTTCAATGACTTGATAGTGACTGTTTAAAATTGGATTAATCATTAATCTGTTGAAAATTGCTTGTATATTTTCTCTATTTCATTTCGTCATATGTGACTATTTTGGTTGTTGATATATATGTAAATGAAATATATCATCTCATAACTTGATTGTTTTAATTGTATGGCCCTTAATTGGAGTGCCGTCACCTTGATGGGCTCATATCCACCTTGGTGGTTATCAATCCATGCCTTCAGCTCATCGCCTTTGGTAATGCCCGAACAATAGTGATGTTGATCACTGGATCTATTTAATTACAACAAATCATATAAATTAGTTATCTATATTATAATACAGAAGATTTGACGTTGTTTATTAAACTAAATACACATACCAATATTTTCATTTTCATTTTACAGTCGAAGTATAAAAAAATTGTGAATATTAATTTAAAATCCAAATTTTATACGATTCATGATTTAGTGCTAATTATCGAACTTCGTTAGCATATTTTTGAATAGACTTTGAATAGATTTTGCCTGATTAATAGAATTTATTACTACAGTTTGTTGGGCCTGCGTATATATACTATTGAAATGTGATAAGAAAGAGAGGTTGAAGTACTTATATTTCCGAACCCTTATGTAAAACTGAAACTAACATGAAAAAATATGGATCAAACTCTTTTTAATGTTATTATATCATGAAAAATGTATCGTGAAAATTTGAGTATAAATGATGAACATATGTAGAAGTTATGTATTTTTACGTACGGTGTCATTTTCGGTACGATAGTGGGTTTTCGATTTTCTGAAAAATCGGTCATTAAAACTAGTTGTTTAAACATGAAAGCCACGAATTGTAAGTACATCTACTTACTACTACTTACGTCATATGGCGGATCTATTCAGTGTTACCCGTTGTTTGTATAATCAACGTAAAAATTGCATATACAAATTAGTTTAACCAATATTAAGAGTTAGCAATTTAAAACATCGTTGCCTCGAGAAGTTAGTTATTTTGGCATGCAGTGAAAAGATTGCTCAAAATAGCTGACTTTACCAAAAGTTTTTATCCACTCGGCGGTCCTAGAAAATAGGAGTCGTACTCATCTTATTTACATATGCCACAATAACATCAGAAATCATACATCTGCAACCTGAACAGTTTTCCAATTTTTGGATTAAGATGTGTTTCATGATCATCATTACGATCATTTCGCTTATTTACCAAATATCAGTAAAAGGTACTTAAGGTAATAATAAAGAAAAAAGTCAACGGCGTAGGCAGCATAATGAGGGGAATGTGGTTAAGGAGTAGATTTCCCTCTGATATCTACGAGTAGCTTTGTGCAGACAATACGTTTCCAAAAACACTGTCAGGAAAAATGTTCTCCTATATGACCCGTATTTGAAAAATCCCTACTAAGCCATTATGTGTAAATGTAGTTAATCCCTAATGATATATATAGAAATCAATTATTAAAACACTAGTTAGATTAATCTTTCGTGCTCTAATACCTGCATGTACATAACCTTGTATCGCTCAAAAATTGTGAGAAACTATGCATTTTCTAGAATTTAAATAAACCCAGTTTAACTCAATGCTAGATTTTGAATATAATTTACCAAACTACTAAAGTCAAGACACTAAATACAATTTAATCGCTGTTTTTCAAATGTTAAAAATAAGACAACAGACAATCGTCATAATACCGATGTAATACCGATGTCATCAAGCTGTATCTGCATAATTTATATATCGCTTCCTTTGAGTTATTCTTTCTTTGACATTCATTCGCAAACCTTGGTTGGATAGCGCTTTGTACTTAGCCCCTTATTAGTTTCATCATATAATCTCTCGATTACTTAAAGCTAAAAATGTGCTCAAATTAAATCCTCACCGCAAAAACATATTTCTTCCAATTACCTCGATGGCAGTTTTAATACCACTACTGCGAACAGTTTGAGCTTCCTAAAGACCCAACAAAACCTTAGCTAATAATAAAAAGGTACATTCTTTGATTTACCTTATGTTTCACTATTGCTTTTTCTGCTTTGTTTAGGTATGCTGCCCTCATTCCATATGCAGTTGGTCTATTTCAGTTTTTTAATATAATTCTTTATATTTGCAAAATGTAATCAAATCAGGTACAATTGTCATAAAATATTCTTTCTTTAACTGCGGAAACTTTTTCACATATACCAAATTCATCCTTTTTGCTATATTTTTTTCCATATGAGACAAATGAAAAGATATGCAAACAAAAGTCCGAAAAAAGGAAAAATTCGTATGAAAAACTAATTTTGAAATGGATTTCGTACGCATTTTATAAATGGCAAATGTATGTACTCACTCCTGCGAGTCCCTAGGATACATGGTCATATTGTACAATAAGAAAGCAGGGAGAGACCAGTTAAAGAAATGAAGAAAATGAACTTCGAATAAAAAGCTGCAAAGATACTTTTGCAAATTATGCGAAACCGTTTCAAAATGGTGGTCAAAAGTCAGTTGCTGCTGTTCACACAGACGGTACTGAGGTGAGACGAAGTTTCAAACTTGAAACAATCTGAAGTTGGACACTCCAGCTCCTTATTGTATGATTTTGACTACGTTAGCGCAAAACTTACTACTCACCCTCGGTAGCTAAGAAAGTTTGGCGCTTTACGGTTTTTGCTTTACCTTTTCATAAATGTTTGGTACGCAAAAAGGATTTTTATGAAGGGTTTTCGCTTGGTCAGTCGATTACTGAGCATAAAGTGGGCATGTATGCAGGATGAAAGGGCAGTAAATGCCATTAGTTTTCGAAACCAATAAGATTATTCCAAACGTACACAAAATTTACCAAATAAAATTCAAGGAAAATATTATTAAATTTACCAACAAAATCCTGCAGTGATTTGCAAAACTTATAATACAAAAGTTATATTAAGATTTTATACTTATCATTTCGAAGAAGTACCTCAACAATTTTGGTATGCTTAGCTCATTACACATGAAGCATATTTAATAACATAATTTCTTTAAATATATACAAGATGTCTTCTAAACAAATGGCAAACATTTGTGAGGCAATGACCTGGTCCAAGAAATGACAAAAACCGGCATGGAACCATTTTTTAGAAATTACAGATTTTTAGTTTGAAGGTTTTAATAAAAAATTTTTAGATCTAGAATGACTTAGATATATATCTAGAAATATATTTATAAATATTTTCTGTTTAAAGAAAGCCCTACACATACTGTTGTTCTCTTTATTATTTATTGTGTGAGTCTTCCTTCAAAATGAGACAGCCAAATCTTAATAAGTCGCCATATCAATATATAAGTTAGACCATTAAATATACTCAATGTAGTGCTACTGAAAGTCTTAAATGCTTACTTTTTGCTGAAGTTGTTGGTATTGGTGTTAGTGTTGTGGTCAAATTTTGTGGCTGTCATTGTGCTGCTATATCGCCTTATCTCTCAAGGATTTACATATTCAACTTGCAATCTTATTTACAAATACGTTTCGTATTATTTTAACTTTTCTATTTTTTTGTTATTGTTATATAGTTTTTCTCCACTTCACCTCAGATTTCGATGTCATTTCCACAAACTTTTTCCAAGTCATATGTTGTCCACTCATACGTGCGCTAGGACAAGTAGCTCATATTAGCCATACACTCACCTCTTTAGCAGTTTGTCCTTAAGCTGAAATCCACAGAAGGTACGCATATGTGTATGTGAAGGATGCTTTATCTGCGTTGGGTAGTTATCCTAAAAATTTCAATAAATACAAAACCACATTAAGTTTACCCGTCATAAAAGATAAGAACTTAAGTTTATTGTTATAACGTTTTTGAAAGTTTTATGCATTTGCAAATCGTGCATATTTTCTGATTCAGTATGGAGGGCTCAACTCACTCCATGCTCCTCCATTGGACAGCAATTTTTCCATTTGTGTTTTTTTTTGTGTTTTGCAAAAATATTTCATTTTTAATTTAATTTTTTATGAATTTTTGATGTTAATATTAACATGTGGGAATACAGGGGAGTGGGAAAGAAACTGGCTAAATCGAATGAATTTATTTTCTAGTTTAGATAGTATTAAAGAATAATCTAAGTTTTACGAGAGAAATATAGAAAGTCAGTAAAAACTACAGACGGAAAGCTTAATAACTTAAGATTATATGGTTTATATATCCTAAGGTCCACCTGCAATAATCCCATTTAAAAACCCAAATTCCTGTACTTATCTATATAGGTTCGTTTATCGATAAGATCAATAAATATATTTTATAAAACATTGTGACATTATAACAGTTTAAATAATTCATAATAACTTAGTCTTTTTATCAGTTTAATATTCCTCGTACGACTTTTCTAAGAGTATCGATAGAGAACAAAATAAAGATTTTTGCTTATAAATCTTAGTATTTATTTAACCCTATTTGGTCTACTGATTATAATAATTACACATCATTGTGCGGTATTTAGCGTTGTAGTATCTCATATAATCCCATTGTGATAAATTTTATCTATAAGTAAATTCTGTCTTCCGTCAGCTAAACTCGTTAACAAATCTACACATTTTCCGCTAAAATCTAAAACCAGTACTATTTTAGGTATATTCAACATGGAAAGGGATAAAATTAATTCAACCACGAATTTAATTTTTTAATAATGAATAGCCAAACCCATACTTAGGGTATGGTGGCCAAAGTCATCCAGAGATGGAAGAGGATCCATAGTAAAGGCTATAGTCACAAATACTCTAGAAACACTAAAACAACGTAAAGAAGAATAACCAATTTTGAAGTTGCAGTTCTACACTATACATAAGACGGCACCGGTCATAGGAATTGCAATAAAATAAGAATGATTTGCATATAAGGAGGTTTCGAGATTTTTTGAATTTAGGAATTGCCGAAAAAGTGTTCTGTTCTTCGTTTTGTTTTTTCTTCGTTTTCCAATTTACTTTAAAAGAGTTATTGTAATATAAAATCTCAACTCAAATGTCAGACCGCTCAGCTTTAAGATAGGATAATTAAGTATTGTGTGTATAACTTGGTTTTTTGAATTTAAAATACGTTTATTTCTAAGAAATAGTAAAACTTATTTTAATCAAAATATTCTCCATCATTATAACTTGCGATCATCTCTCTGGCAATTTATTGATTTTATGAAAAAGGAAAACGTTTGTCTTCTGATGCGATGCATTCATCGATCCAGTTTTTTAATTTCTTCGGTTTCGAAGAGCGCTTTGCACTGATCGGAACCAGCAGTAATCTTTTGGAGCATAATCTGCTGCCTGGAATCGAACCTTTATCATTCTATTTGGTTCAAATCAAATAATTTTTGTTGATAATGTTCAGCAGTAATATTTTCGTTCTCGCGCGGTTTAGGCAGCTCAGAGTACACTACTCCTTTCTGACCCCACCAAATGCACAACATAATGTTAGTTTCGTGAATATTTTGTTTTGCTATTAAAATTGATAAGTCATTTGAACCATCTATCAATGATTGTGTTACAATAAATGATTTTAACATAATTTATTACTTTTTAATTACATCAGTAACTTTAAGTATTCTGCAATCCTAAAAGACTATTGTTGAATAAAAACTTTTTAAAAAAAATCAAAGACATAGATATTTTCACTTGTCGGAAATTTCTAAATTTCCACTATTTTGATTCGGTTGTGACCATAGAAGAAAGTTCGTTGAAAGAGTTGGACGCTATACCTCAATCAGTCAGAAAATTGGGTCAAGCATGGTTTACTTTGAAGACGTCAAAAAAATTTCGATTAATTGATTGTTATGTGTTTTGGATGATTTCGTCTGCGTTATAACATAGTTGTAATATACATAGGAATTACTGGTAGCAATTTGTTCTAGAGTGACATCAGTCAGAAATTTGGATGCTGACGCTCTTTCATGTATGTTAATGGTGGAGGCGCTCCCCTGACTAGGAGAGATGGTTATGAGATAAATGATTGGGTAGTAATATAATTACTACTACATGGTAATAAGTCTATATAGTTATCTTATGGTACAATGCATTGAAGTACGCTGCTCCTCCAGTTGACATCATATACTTGGAATGGGAATTTTGGAATGGGAAGAGTTGAGTCAAAAACCTCTTTGACTGCGATACTACATACCTTGTACTTTGTACTTTCCCGTCGACACAGAGTGCGGAAAACGCATAAATTTTTGGTTGAACATATATCGGCGCCTGACGTTCTCAACTGCAACCGTAAAGTTAAGTGAAGTTTAATGTAAATGCGCGCCAATGCGTTTAATTTAATTAATATAATAATTTGTTAAATTATATTGAATTAAATTAAAATGTGTGTTCCTTAGCTTATGCAAATTTTTCAGTAACAATTTGGTATGTTTCGCTTAATTGCAACATTAAAATTTACGCCTGTTTCGGGCAACTCATGCAACGCGGCTCGGTTCGGTTCGCATGCAGCCATTGTTTCGCGCAACTTGCACCAGCGCCACTCGTTTCAGTGCCCTCGAAACGTTTCAGTACAAATTTTCATAAATACAAAATTACAATAAATATTAAAAATATATAAGGAAAACGCGCGCGTATGTATTTTGTGAAGAGTATGCAAGTTGTAAAAATCGCGAGATTTATCAAAATGCAAACATTATTCACAATAATTACATGTGCCGAAGTCATGTCGGTACCTAGTGTCAGGAAGGCAAAATCCAGTAGAGAAAATGTGAAGAACCAGCTCGGTGCCATTGGGGGCAAAGGAACGAAGTAAAAACATAAAATAAAATTAAATTAATTTAAATTTACTTACATTTTTTCGCGCGAAAATATTTATAATTGCACAAAAAATGTCGGCTGCGCAAAATGGCGCGACCTTCTTCCCGCCACCAAAACGCGCCGCACATATTCGCGGTTGATGGGCGACATATTCGTTTTCATGGCGACAATATCGTTGAGGTTTGCGTGAATTTGTTAAAGTTTAGAGCTTCATTCTAACGAATTAACAGTACGATTGCCAGTTAAGAGTCAAGAGTTAAGAGGATGGATGCCATGTAGCTGGGCCATGAAGTCATGAAGTAGGGAGCGAATACTCGTAGTACATCGCGTTGCGGATAGCGACTCGTGAGTTGTGAACTGTGAGTAGCATGCGATATGGCTGCAGAGGATAATGGCCGTACTTGCACTCACCTGCACTTATAGTCACTGTCATGGGGTGTTGATATTGTGTTGTAATTCTTGAAATGAGGAAAATAAAAATGAAGAAAAAAATTTTTAATAATACGTATAAATATTTAAAAATTATTGACAAAATGAAGGAAAGAAAAAAGAGTGGTTGACAAACCCACAAAGACCTGCGCGAACAGCGAAATTAAAGTCTAATTACAGTTTTGGAGTTATGGCAGCACAGCCGCAGCTATAACGACAGCGGCGGAACTCATGAGCTACAAGCATGTTAGTATGCCATATTGCATGTGTGACCACAGTAATTATCTGCAGTGCAACAACGACCCGGTAAGTTGAGATATTTCACTGCAGTTGTTCGCTGTTCTTTATTATCTTTTTATGCGGTGATTGCATCTTTTGTCGCCTATTCGTATGTAATCAACGCGAGTGAGTACATAAGCTTAGCACGCAAATGTATGCTTTTAAATGGTTTCCTATATTGCCATAGGTGTATCTCTGCACATAGCATATTTACATATCTATATATTTACATACGTAGACCGTTCGCGTAATGGCCGTACGCGGCCGAAAAGATGTTTTGCGGTATCGCGTGTCGCATGTCAGCGCCGTGCAAATACGGACGCCATTATTGTTTTCACTTGTGTCTGCATGTAAAAGTCTAACCGAAACCAACAGAGTCTTACCCCAACACCCTGGCCTGAGTGCGTGTGCTTGTACCGCTCATTTTAATATTTATGAGAAATTTGCACTTGTATTTTAATGTGCACTTTAAGCAAAATTCTTGCTCGTACTCGCGCACACATTATGCATGCACATCCGCCAAAGATGGCAGCTCAAAATTCATTGGGAAAACCGCAGCACAGGCTATGAATTCCACTGCTTGACCGCAGAAAAAAAATTAAATTAGCTTTCAATATATAAAACTCAACTTTGCCTCAACGACCACGTATTACATGATTAATTACAGCTTCTTGCATAATGGTGTCGTCAGTAATGCTCAAAATGATTGGTTTTCCACTTTCCAGCTTACCGTGCAGTTAGCTACACACTTTCTGGTTATAGGTGTTGGATTCCGTCTCGAAAATATTGTTTGGGCGTACCTATTTGCGTCGCATAGCAATTTCTCCTGCTATGCAATAGCATGTTGTGTTGGTCCTTGGCGTTGGCGCTGGTGTAAATTTACAGTTGTACTTGGTAGCACTCTATGTTGATTTGTTAAGTCACTGCTTATGATTACCGCCCTCGACTATGAGTAAGTAGTAGTGCATGTGGTAGAAAGTTTCCGGTGTAAATCACAATATGAAATATTTTGGTTGCAATTTAGGAGTGATATCTAGATCACGACACTGAAAGTATGCAACGCATGGGTCTACGAATCTTATACACGAATCTTCTATATCGAAATGACCAAATGTATACCGACTGAAATCAGTAAGTAGTGATTTCAAACGAAAAAAGAAATTAGCTTTAGATTTGCTAAAACTTGATTAATCAGAAAACAAAAAAGTTCATTCCCCTTGCTAACTGAAATTAAAGCTAGATGGACAATATATGTAAACGAACATATTGAGATCCTTCTTGATTGGAGTTCCGAAACATCAGAAATTGAAGGAAATGGAAAAGCAGATAATTATTCCAAATTTGTACTTCTATATGTATATATACATATATATATATACATATATATATATATATATATATGTATATATATGTCTTCAGGAGTAGTGATTAATTTGCACTTAGAAATCGTTATATAGGGTATCAAATATTTCAATAAAATCTAGTTCAATAATAACTGATTTGAATTGTTAATAGAATTTTTAATAATGTAACGTGACAAATATTGAAGAAACTAGTCAACTTTAAGAAACAAAACTAAAAAAAAAAATAAAACTATAGAAAATCAAATAGCATAAGAATAAGTTTAAGTCCTTGAGGTTTTGAGAAAAATAGTGTCAATACAAGTTATTAGGCTAGATATATTTAATACAAAAGATATTTTAAATTAATGATTAAATGTCATTAGTATGGATTTAATCTCAACTATTTCATCACTGCAACCATTGAAGGGACTTGCAATATTGAGTTTTTATTTTTTTAAATTTTTATTCGGTATTATTTCAAGATGTCGATACCAACACTTGAGATGATTTCATCGTCCATAAAAATTACACGATGCCGAATCATGTGAATATCAGGAATGGTTTGCATATAAAATAATATTTTTTTTCAAATATTGGTGAGAAGTATATATCAATTGGAATTTTACCAATTTTCATCTTCCTTTTGTCCTATATTTTTGCAGAAAATGGCTGTTACAATGGACTAACCGCTTCAAAAGGGCAGAATTGAGTCAGCTACTAACGGTAGAATGAACTCAGTTATAGTGTTACAGTATACAATCGTAAGAGCAAATCAATATTGCCTTCACTTTCAAAAAGTGAAATAAATCAAAAGTGAATATATAAATTTACAATATGTTATATGCGTAGACCTTATTCATGAATGTGCGTTATGCCGAAAATGAACGATTTTCTCTATTAATATTTTATATTAAAACCCAAGTAAATGGAACTGAAGTTCAATTTAAGTACTTAAATTTTATTTCTCTTATATCATGAATAAACTTGAAACAATAAATTTGGTGCTATAGCGCAGCATAATTATGCAAAAATGTTATGTTAAAAAGTACCAAATGGCTGTTAACAGAAAAAGTTGGAATAGTACATATGACGACGGTTATTTGTGGATTTCACTGCTTCAATTAATTAAAAATAAGCCTCATCTTTAATGAGTGATTTCAATATATTCTCTATTGAACTATAATATTATAATAGATATCATTCAGCATATGGATCAATGATGTTATTCTTTAATGTATCTTATCTTATCTCAACATTTCTATACGACCTTCCATGGATGTATTTGCATTATAGAGAATATTTATAATGCAATCTACATGAGCCTGAAAATAAAATCTCAAATATTTCTTGTTAACTAATACGTTTGTTGTAACATTGTGTAAGTATTGCATATAGTTAATATAAGAATATATAGTTATAACATATCTAAAAAAGCAGTAGTGATCAATGTTTTGGAAAAAATTTTTCATAATTCTTTCCTGAAACTTCCAATTGTACATATATAACATATAGATACGGATATAGATACAAGTAGTAATACATGAGCTTATGGATTACATTGCTAGAATAGTAATAACAGTTCTTTGATATAAAATTAGTTATTAAAAGATTTCAAAGAAAAAATGGTTTTGATTTTAATTTTAATGCGAATCAGGGCTCATCAATATCTTAATTTCTCATTCTGATTTGGTAACATAAAACTTTATTTTTTGTATTAATATTTTTACATAAAAAAAAATTATATTATTTATGTTTGACTGTAGTCGGTTTGCTCATAAATTCGGCGGTAAAATGATAGAGATCTTTGAAAGACACACTATTTGCTTAACAGAACCCCTCAAAGAGATCCGTGCCTGATAGAGGCGGTTCACCAAATAATTTATACATGACATTGCTAAACAAAATAATTAAAACATATTTTAATGTAATTCCAATAGTTATAGCAATGAAACAGGCACAGACACAGAAAAAGATCCCATAAAACTGTGTAAACAGCACTAAAGGCCATTTTACAACTCAATGCAACTCTGAAACGCCACCAAAGGAAGCAATTAAAGTCTTTTGATGCGAAACATAAAAAAGAAAAACTGGCAGCACTAAATTGCACAAATTCCCACAAAAGTCGATACTACACTTACACAAACATATATATATATATATATAGTATTGCAAGTAAACACTAACACATCGTGCATGTATAGAGGCATGTGCAAGTGAATAGGAAGAGATGATTTTACAGGTAAGCACTTTACACTGCAATCGAATAGAACGAAAGATGCAGTTGGACATATGTATGCATGGAAGGACAGAGAGATAGACAGATAGACGCGTATAGAAATAAAAAGGCAAATATTTTCAAATGACTTTCGTACATTTCGCGGTACTTTTGGGAATTGCTGGAGGTAAGAGAACCTTTGTCAATTAGTTTTGGCAATTCCTGCTACTGACTACTGCAACGCCTTGATCGACGCGAATAAAGTGTAAAAGGTAAGCTTAGTGTGTAAGCTTAGTATACGCTGTGATGTGTGGTTGTGCACTGTGGAATATGGAGTGTGGAGTGCAGAGTGCGGAGTGCATAGTGCGGAGTGTGGAGTGTGAGGAGTTGCAAGGATGGCGAGGTGTAAATGTAGTATGTAGCATGCAATGATTATGCAGCGTTAGACGTTTTACGCGCTAGTAAAGACGTCAAGCTGTCAAAACAAGCGAACTGTCAAACAGTCAAACAGTAAAAAAGCCGCGAAATGCAGTAAAATTCGAATATTGTGCAAAATGTGGAACTCTTACACTATTCCAAATAAGTCTGCACGCCAAATAAGACTTCAGAATACAGCACTGAGAGCGGCGGCATTCCCAATAGAAGAAGCATCAGTAGCAAATATAGTATCCGTGTAGTTGCTACTGCACAACGCTAAGTTAAGTAGTTTTGGTTGGTGTGTGGTTATGATGAATACATTACAAGAAGAAATCCACAACAGAAAGGCACATATAAAGAACATATTAATGGTCTAATGATATGCGTCCTAGTGCCAGCAGCTATTAGCTGTCATTTAATGTTGCAATAACAATAACAATAACAACAACAATAACATCATTAGAGCAGCAGTATGCAATATGCAGTATGCAGTATGCAGTATAAGTTAGTGGAAGCAAATCAAAAGAGTAAGTGCAAGGCAAGAGCCACACTTGCAGGAAGGCTTATGTGGACAGCAAGGCAAAGTAAAGCAGTAAGTAAACTGCGACGAGCCGAACCGTCCCGTTAAAGGAGTGCGGCTTCGCTGGCTTGTCTATCTTGAAATAACGCAATTCGTTCGGAGTAGCCAAGAAGATCATTCATGATTCCTTAGCTACTTTTGGCATTTACTGGCAGTCAATTTGATTGATGTTTTGTCCGCACGAAATTGAAATGGCACTTTAGGGTCTATAAAGTCATTCTGTGACAGTTTTATGCCGCTAATGTTAATGTCTCAATTTTTGGCTCATACATGTGCACTTCAGTTAGCCATACCTTAGGCATTATGCATGTGTGTGTGATTGTTTGTGTTTGGGGGCATAGAAATACGACTGCCAAATTTCTTAAATATTATTCACTATTAAAATATATATAAAAACAAGAAAAAAATTATATATGACAAGTTATAACTTTTTTAATTTTGTGCTGATATGCAGGTTTTTACCGCTGTTGTGGATTTAAGATTTTATGAAAATATTAAGAAAACTTATATAAGCACTAAATAAAGGCCGTGCCAAAGATTGTCTTAACCCTTTTTTCAAAGTTCGCCACACATGACACACGCAAAACCCATTTGCCACACATGACACTCTTCCTTCCATTTGAAATATTCTATACTGGCAAGTCTTATTGAAGCAACAACAACAACAACATGAATAAGATCAAGAACAAAAGCAACCCAATAAAAAGCATAATAGCAATAATAAGGCATATTAGTTTCACGAAATAAAAGCAACAACAACAAAACACACATATTAATTCTTTAAAAAATGCTCTTACCACAAACGCACATTGCAGCTTTAAATAGTCTAAACAAAAGTAATAACACACACACACACACAGGCTATGAAACTTATAAAAACAATAAAAACACTAACAACAATAATATGTGCATACACGATTATAAACGAAAACCATTTTAGTTTTACACTACAGGAACTACAGGAACAACAACAAAAACAACAATACAAATACATAATAAGGAAAATAAAGAATTGTCATACAACAAAAACATTCCAATACTACATTACAGCAACAACAAATAAACAGCACCTAGCATAAGGCACATTAGTTTTATTACATTTATTAGATCACAATGCAATAAGAATAAAAACAAAAATACATATCCAAACAAATGTCACCACACCGAAATATTAATAACAGCAACAACAATAGGAATAAGCTTATAAGTGTAAAACAGCAACAAAACCAACAAAAAAAAAAAACTGGCATATTACTTTCACAAGGCAATAAGAGTAAAATAATTTAAATAAACTTAGCCGAAATATAAACAAACACAAGAGCACACAAAGTGACACACAGCCATACATACACACACAAGTTAAGCAGACACACAACGTTAATATAGCCAGACTGCGGCATAAGCCAAAGGGAAACAATACGTGATTGAAGCTTAAGTAGCAAAGTTAACTCTTTCATGGCAATTTCTTTAGTTCACAGATGAATCGTTTTAAACCGTGGCAACATTTGCACATGCATTTGTAGTTAATAGACAAAACGCAAGTTGTCAATTTTTGCTAATGCAATAAAAACCGTAATAGGTTGGCAACATTTAATAAGTTCCCAAGCATGTGTGCGGACATGTTTGTGAAGCTTAGCTTTGACGTCAGTGCGAGTGTGAGGTAAATAAAAACCTATTGCAGATTTCGCTTTTGTATATGTATTTCGCCTTGTTTCTGAGATTGAACTTTATAAAATATAAATTGCTTACTCTTGCAAAGAAAAAAATTAATATTATTTATTATATAGCTTGTATGTACTAGAGAATCGTCTTTGAGGCAATAATTTAGGCAATTGTTCTAATGTCAATGGTTTGTCCAATGATTTGTCCAAGATTTGGGATGGCAGGGTAAATTCACAAACTGGGCAGAGCAAAACCATAGAGTGTGGTGCTGTCGAATTGCGCTTCGTTTCGATTGTAAATAAGACGAGAAAAGTAATGAAAAAATTATAAAAAATGTATAGGAAAAATTTTATTTTGGTCAAAACGAACCATAGTTAACCCTAAAGGGTTCCACTTCAGTGAGAGAAAAATGCATTTAGTGAAGATGCTTGTTATGATCATCAAGCTTTTTTAAAAAAATTTTATTTTATTTTTCAAAAATTTTTACATATGTTATGTTACATTAATTAATAGAATTTATTGTTTTATTGACCTAATTTCATTCATATATTCATTCATATACCAATTAGCCAGTTCAAAAATATTTCATGTTACTGTTATAGTTTTTTTTTACTATTTTCTCTTAATATCTTCTTGCATGCTTCGCCTATATATTCGTAATATTATTAATTTCTTATGTGGATTAATGCCTTACCGTTCAACTGTTTATTCAGAAACTTACTTTGCAGAAGTCTTAACCCCTGTTTAATTCTTGTCTAGTGGAATTATGGAATATGGAACAAACTTCAATAGTACTACCAAATAAAGTGTTCGTAATATTTACTATGAACTACCTTTTTATAATCGCTGAAGACCGCTGAAGAGATGACGTGAATGCTGGACGTCTGGCTCTACAGAAACATGAACATGATAATGTTATATGTCATAATTTTACATAAATATATCCAATGCAATTGTTGTAACAAAACAGGATTTTATCCTATAATAAAAAAAAAGAAGAAGATATGTTCAATGCTAAGAACAAATTTTATAAGAAGCTAAAGAATATGGTTTCCATAATTTTTTGCTATAAAGACACTTACAATAGATTTCTTTTAATTTTGTATGGAATTGACTAAAATAAAAAGAAATCTAATCTTCTTTAAAATCACATCCATAAAGAGTAAGTTAGCAATATACGAATAGGGGGTCAAATGAAATTTGTCATATGACTGAAAGAAGAACCTTTCATAAATATTTTGTTCCGGACAAAAAAATAATACTAAAAATGTAGCAGTGATTATGATTCCATCAACCATTGAATGGTTGCACTATTATTTTATTATGAACAAATAAGTACTACATAGAAGAATTGCAAAGTACATTCAAAACCAAAAATTAGGCAACACACATGAATTTTCCTCTTTAGCAATAAATCAATAGATATAATGATGACGCAAAAGAATTTCTTTTTAATAGTGAATCAATAGGTTTACCAAATAAATGAAGGGGACTTGGTTACTCAAATTGGTGTTATACTCGAATTATTTTTATTAATGCGTTTAAGGTAACATATTATATCAATTGTATTGTATCAATTGTTTATTCTTCACTACTCTATATATTCTATCGTTTATTTACTTACTTAAATGTCCTGACGTAGTTTGTGTTTCCAGGCACCTATGCTGCATGCGTGTCTTCTTCAATCTCCTACATAAATTGGAGTTAGTTCTTCTTCAACTTGATTACTTTACCGGAAACACTGTCTACCTTCGCGCCTTCTTACTCAAACCATCGCTTCGAATACCATTTTCGATAGAACGTCTTCATTAATACAACATTGAGTTAGTGTGTACTCGTGTGTAGTAGAAAGATTTATCGAAATTTGTCAAAAAATAAACTTTTCCTACACAACTATTTTATATTACCACAGCATTTCAAATATTACACTTCTAAAGGTTTTTCTAAATTCCTTTTTCTCTCTGAATATTATGCAATGGGTTTCTTTGCTTTATAAGTAAACAGTCTTGTACTAATATAGAGCCTCTCGAATACTTCTCATACCGAATCTTTTACTATTAAATGCCTTGTACTCAATTTATTCTAACGAGATTGCCTACGACAAACAATGTTCACGCATAGTTTTAGGCAATTAAACTTTTAATTGCTTCAACTAGTTTTTTACTCTATTTATTTTTTATGCTTCTGTGCCTAGATGTATGCAATAAAATTGCTCCATAGTGAATGACAAAAAATAAAAGCTTACTTAATTGATGCACATGGTTTTTATAGATGCCAATAATTTGATTGAAATGTTATTCGGTACGTAGATTAACTGCGTTTAGGAACAATCCTTAAAAATTTCCGATGTAATAAAAAATAGAATTAAGATTTACTTAAAGTTAAAATTGTTAAAGTAGAGTGACTCCTGCAGTTGTCATAAGAAACATTAAGATGGTTTGGTGTTATCTCTGAGTTTACGAATGGTTCAATATATATGATATATCATTTCTAACCTAACTGAAGGCAACATAAACCAACTTGTAATATCTAAATATCATATATTATATAAAATACATCGTGTCTACAAAAACTTAACACACAGAGACCACTAATTCAGTAGTTTGAATAGAAAACGCATGTTGGCTACAACGATTGGTCAGTAGATATCGTTCCGGTATTTATAATGAGCTCCATTACTACTAATGAGGTTTTACTACTATACAGAAAAAGTATCACAAATTTTTTAGAAGTATATCCAATTTAAATGATCTGGATCCAACAAGAGAGCGTCAGACTCAACGAATTTAAACTTAAAAGTTAGTGTTTCGGTATTATATACGACAAGGATATACGTCAGATGGTTTGAATTTTTTCAGAAATCATCTTCGAAAACTGGAAAAGACTTTTTTACCATTGGCATTTTTATATGGTACAAACGCAACCAAAAGTCATATATAATATTAGTAGAAACAGCGGTTAATTAATTTCTCTATGTTTCGCGGAGACCGCAACCAAGAGCTGAATTGACGAAATTAATGAGAGTTTGACTACTAATTATATAAGCAAGTAAAAAAATATGCTGCATCAGGTCTAGATTTGTAATTAATAATAAAACATTTAATGACTTATTATGTAGATCATTGTTTAAATCAAAGGAATCACCTCAGATATGCAAATTAGTTCTCATTAATCTGTAGATATTCCTTGATGCCACAGATGCATTGATGGTTCTTTTTAATACAAGTACAACTTATCATTTCGTCATTATCCTAATTATCCTAAGACGCATTCATATAAGGTTCAGTGAGAAAAACTAGAATACAATGTACCAGGAAACTATAAGCAGATACAATTTTTTACCAGACGATAGAAAAGGAAGGCTTGTAGAGCGTACAACATATCGCTGCACTGGAGAAAACTGGGCTGACAACTGCACAGCTATGAGCAACATTTTCGATCTTTGTAAATAAACGATTAAGCAAATTTGAAGAGATCATTTACCAAATGCACATATTCCACTATAATCACAAAGCATACTGAAATTGCCAAGGATTAGTATGAGGATAATGATGTTTCTCAAGATAATGACGACTAAAACGAAATTGCCAGACTCAAACTTAATGATATGTAGTATTTAATTTGATTGCTGGTTGTGCGGCCAGCGCGATTTTCGCAACTTACTAAGATCAATGAAAAGTTAGCAATGAAAATTGTGCACATCTCATCCCGTCTCACCACTTCTTCTTCGATGTTACTGGCCACCTTCAGCTTGTGTACCACAGAATAGTGTGGCAACATTTATGCGATGAACGATAATAATGTATACATTTGGAGTGAGATTAGCGTTCAGATTTGTTGAGGAAGGAAGTGTTGTGTGGTACGATGCGGTGCGGTGCACTTTTATGTGGTGTACTTTATGTATACCTGATGTATTTTGAAAATATGTGTTATTGTTGGATGATTTTGTATTTGTAAATATATTTCAAATTATACTGTTGGATTAGGCAGATGGCGTGTGCGTATAAATTATGCGGCTTAGATCAAATAGAAGCAGAGGAAGACGATAGCAGAGGAAGAGGAATGCCGATAAAGGAGGTGGGTAATAATGAAGAAACGATCTTTACATTCCTGATGTTTTTGTAGTAAATATGTTTTGTCTACGGATATATAACAGCTAATCAACCTACAGCTACCAAGTTCACTGTTTAAATTAGATACTGTGAAGTACTACTACTACTTTCTAATTTTGTAATACTCAGCAGGACTGCTGTATAAGCATGTACTGTCACTCATATTATTTACAGATTCCATCACACTCCATTGCATTTTAATAAGCTAGAACTAGAGTGGATGTTACATACACTAACACTAGTATTCATTTATACGACGAAAAGCGACTTATTTATACTACACTTACTTATCTATATTGAAAAAAAGTTCAAGAACGCAATTGCTTGACATTTTTCACACAAGATAAGTATATTTAAGTGTCTAACAACATCTATAGCCACTTAATTGAGCACACTTATGCTTTTGTCACTATTCGAAGAAGCCAGCAACGAGCGACAAACAACTACGATTAGTTGTGTTACTTAGTTGGCGACCTTGCGTCTCTATGGATTTCCAACTCCCTTTCATCTCATTGCTTTTCATATAATTTTCATTTTCATTTTCAATAGTACGAGTACGAGTACGAGTATAAATAGATGTGATTGGTTGTAACTGCTGATAAACTGCATTATTCAGTTCAAAAGTGCATTAAGTGCCTCATGTTGCTGATAAACATCAGTGCACCTCAGTAACAACATGCAACGTGCAATAACTGCCGCAACATTTTCTGACCGATCAACTACAATTTGTCTAACTCGCTCGACACTGAGTTGCCATTTAACAGTGCTGACAACATCAAACATTTGTTAGCCACACTGGTTTGGCCTTAGCAATCCACTCTCAGTCAAGCCATTCGATTTCATCTCAAGCTATCGCAATGTAATGCATCAACGACTGAAAAATGTATCTAAATACCTTTAAACCCAAATGTCAAATCGAAAAATGCAGCATCATCGCCGCACATTCACAGCTTGTTTTTCTACATAACAAAATGAAATATTCCAGATAAGATCAATTTGTGAGATATTCCGCATATTTGTTAACTAAGAGAGCAATTCTACAGCTTCAATCATTGAACAAAATCCCAGCACTTCCAAGACCAAACACTGAACAGCACCGAAAATGCTTTGTGTTGGATTTGCGGCATTAACAGCAGCAATCAATGCAACTTTATGATGAAGTGAGTAATCTCGCAAAGGAAAGGAATACTGAAATTTTTATAAATAGTCAGATTGTAAAGAACTTTTAATTCAGATAATACTAAGACAGTTGAGCAAACAGTAATTAATGATATAGATTTTAACAAAAGTTTCTTATTCCTATGGCATAGGCCATAGTCAGGTGAGGAACAGAACCGATTATTTAAAATCTACTAAAATCTATTGAAAGATTATACATATATATCTCACATGTATATCAGGCTTCTGATAGATCCTTCCACTATTCAGTTCCTGCTCATAGCTAATAGATTAATCCGCCTGTTATCATGCCTGTTATTAATATGTCAAATCTTAGGTATCTATTTATGTTGCGAACCTTCTAAACAAGCTATAAAAAGTGGAAAATTTTGTTTTTAAAGATCTATCAAAATTCAAATATTTATATTTAGTGCTCAACAAAAACGAACCCCTACATTTAATAAGAAAAATATATAAAAGCAATCGATAGCCGATTTTCTCTCTAACGAATAATGATATCGAAAAAAGGGAGTTACGGATGTGAAAAATAATTAAAAGATCACTTTTTACATATGGATTAAAAGATCACAAATATACTAAAGCACTTGAAACAATTAATCAAATATCTTTGTTGAATATTTAGATCTGTGGTTTTGAAAGATGGAATATATCGTATTTGATGTATTGATGAATTCAATACGCTAGCTGAATAACGGACACAGTATTATGATATTTAGCGAAGCCTATAGATTGGAATAGTAGGAGTATCAACTTCTACTATTTCTACTGTTCTTTCTACTGCACTAAGGAGTAATGAATGCAAGGAATGCTTTTGGTGCGAAACTGCAATGATCTAGAAAAGGATGTCGGCACAAAACAAATGGAAGAGGAGATGAGAAAATGGAAGAATGTTGCAAACGATATGGTGATATTGCTACAAAGTGATAGGACGGTAATGAAGATAGATAGATAGTTCAAATGTCCACGACATGGGTTACATAAGATTTATGCATTTTGAGTAATCGGTGAAGTGATTAAACGGGGATTGATCTCCTTTAGTTTTGATTGAGATTACCTATTAAACTTTAAAAGTAAACTCAAGAAGTAAACCGGTACATTTAAAGTGGTTTCCAAAAAATGGACTGAGTTACTTTCAAAATCAATGCTTTGATATAATTTAAAAATGAAGATCTAAGTTCTGCAAATACTTTGTAGATCAGATGGTGTTAGAATTTAAATGATATATGGTTGTATAAAACCAGCGATGTTTTAAAAGGATTTAGTTTATGCTAATCAATATTTTAAAATAATACTCGTATTAACTACTAGACTTAGAAGACCAAAAACTTTTATGGTATTATTTTTATTCCCGATATGAGCATTGTTGCTCAAGAATAATAAAATTTAATGAACTAAAATATTAAATCAAAATTCAGAAAGGAGCTGATTATGCCAAATAATGCACATGAAACGCATTTCGAAGGCTAGAAAAAACACTGGTAGAGAATGCAACGGTTGAATACTTCGTCCGACTTTGATATTCTGTGGAATTTTCGAATGATCGAAACCCAATTCGTAATATTCTCAGTAATATAAAATGTATAAATGATTGTTCTTATAAATATAATAAAATATATAATAAATAATATTAAATTTTATATTCGTCTCTTATCTGTATTGCCATGAAAATATGTATTAAAACCATTATATATAATATTTAAATATTTTTGCGATATGAGGAAGCCGTAAAAAGAACACATAACTTTTAAAATTCTTGCCAAAGTTCCTTAATCATCCAGCATGACATGTAAGCAGAAAACGTTAGCAATCGTGGATAAGAATACCTGTAAGCAATATAGCTAGACAAGGATTGTGATTGAATCTGCAGTTGCCGATCAAGTGCCAAAGGTAAAGATAGTTTTAGATCTACATGGAATGATGTCTGAGAACAGCATCACAGTGTATACGATTAAGATCGACCGTGAAGTCTCTATGCTTCAGCAGGAGTTAAGGAAGTAGTAAGTAAGTAATTAAATGTAAAAAAAATATATGTTCAATTATTTTTACCAATAGTAGAATTTTATTAACTTCTTAAATGAAAACCCTGCAATCGTATATTGTAAAAACTTTCCAAGCTACGACTGGGACGGACAGACAGTTGTGAACAGTGATTATGAAGATAACTTCTGCTAAGGATTTTTTTGCATGAAGACATATGTTGTGTAGAAAATTGATTAAAGATGATATCAGAGGTTACCTCAGTGACGTGTTTCTTTATATGCTTAAGAGCTTAGGCTGGATAAAGTAACGAAAAGCATGTAAAATGAATTTCTCTTTAATTGATAGTTCATCGATTCCGGTCTTAAAGATCCACAATTAATGATAAAATTGCCTGGCTATCTTTTCACGGTTATAAAAGTTTAATCGTTGTTTGGAAAAGGCAAAAATTCATTTAACTACTTTTGTAGAAATTCTCTACTCATTTCTTCTGAAGAATTAATTGACAAGACTCTGTTTGCTTCTTTCGTTTTTATCTAAACGTAACGAATTTTTTATTGATTTATGAAATTAGTTTTGCACTTCAGCTACCGATTTGAGGGTACGCAGAGCAAAGGAGCAGCTATTTTTTGGACAGTGTGTTTACAAATTTGAAATTTCTGAAATTGCTTACACATAAATATTTTCGTATTTATTTTATTATAATTTATGCCTTTTGGATGCCTCTGCTCTGCTCAGTTAAAGGATGCACTCCTGCTGTGCAATCAAAATTTTATGCTTTTTTATTCATAACCAAGCACAAAGTCAAATCCTAACAAAGATTCATAAAGAATACAAAATATACAACACACAACAAAAAAAGAAAACATTGAAACCTTTGGACTAAAATGTGAAAAAAGATATTAAAATGCTGACAAAAGAATTTTCACACATTGCTCAGATACTTTTTCCGCTGTCAATTCAAGATGCTCGCACACAAGCAAATCGCAGACTCCGTGTCAGCGCTCATACTTTTGGTGTTGAATTGCGGCGATCCTGTTTGTGATAAGGCCTTCTAGTCTTCCTAGGCATTAGGCTAGTGCATCCATTTTTTGTTTTTGATGTAGGGTTTTTTCGTCTTTGTCACTTCGTTGACAACTTGCTGCTTGCTGCTTGCTGCAGGTTGGTTTCTGCTTGTGCCTCTCTGGTTCCTCGTTGTCTATTGTGTCTATTATCAATTGCTGTGACATAGCAAAACAAACAAACTCTTAGCCATTGTCACTGATTTGGTAGGGGAGGAAAGGGTGTGAGTGCGAGTGTGTGAAGATCGGCAATGATCTTCATTGATTTCCAATAATCCAGAAATGTATTTGTTCAGTACTTACCCACGCATTATCCTTTTGTTACAAGATTTATTTTCGATTTTTTTCTCTTTGCCTTTGCTGGATTGTGTTTATGAGTGTGGCGAGGTCAGGTGAGGTGAGAGTGAGTGAATTACAAGGATTTCGTTATAAATCGCATTAATCATTCGTTATTTAGCGATGGATCGACACTCATGAAAAGATCGTTGATTGTTAGACAAGGGAAGGTGTCAGTGAGTCAAGGCGCGTCTCACACCAAACTAAGGTGTGCTGATGTGACAATTTCTGAACCTGTACATATGCTGACCTTTCTTATACAGAAAAATGAGTTTCTTTTTTTAAATGATTTTTTTGAGACTTTTTTGGAATTTTTTTTTCACAAAATAGTTTTCAATAATATTTTCATTGTCGTTGCCAGCGCGCTGTGTTGATAACTCCACAACAATGAGGCTTTTGTTTGCATTTCAATTTTTTATTAAGAATTATGAGTATAAACATTACGATTCTTAGACTGTTCCTTCATAGTTCGCTTTCCATATGTCGCACATCAATAAATGACTAAATGGGCTGCGTGCATTGCTAGACTTCGTGGGTTCATTGTGGTGCTTGGCATGGGTGAAGCTGCACTGACTTCAGCTCGGTCATAATTTGTGTGATTTTATAGCCGACAATTTATTAATATTTAATAAGCGTTGACTTGCCATTGTGCTCAGCTCCATGATGTACAACAACAAGTGCTATTGACATATCGAAGTATTGAAAAATTTGGAATTATTGAGATCTTTATCACCGCGTCGCGTTGTGGTGTGCGTGTTGTGGGTGTTCTCATGTGGGTCCGTTTTGGAAAGACAGCGATTGTGTGGTCCAGTTAAAATATTTCAAATTTTCTCAACTGCTTTCGATTTAATTATGAGCTAAACGTTTAAAATAGATGACAGACTTAGTTGCTATTTAGGATTTATGATCATTTCGAGTAATTAAATTATTCATGGAGAAGATATAACATACACTCATAAAAAATTAGACTAAATAGACCCTGAGATGAGTTTGGACGGGCATTAAAGGCATTTAAAATCAATTCATATTTAATTGGTAAACGCGCGGATAATCAAATCTTTTATTCATATTAAACTAATGACTTACGATCTGTTAAAAATGAATCAGAGATTTAGTATTTATTTTACCTACACAAATGGTTTTTAAAAATATTTTTAATCGCAACTACCATATATCAATACATACATGTCAAATGAATAAAATTTATCAAATAGTTTCTCTACAGTTACAATCAGTGCACCTCAATATTATATTACAGACTTGACTCGATCACGAATTCCGGATCCGTAATTTGAACACGACTGACTGACTGTAAAGCTCGTTAATCTAGACAGCTTTTTCTACCAAATTGCTATATATGTGCTATTTATTCTCAATATAATCGCAACCGCTTTTACCGAATTATATAAAAACTACAATCTGATCTAACCTCGAATTATTCCTAAACGAACGGTTTATGATAAGTTCTAAAACTTGTACTAGAAAGTGCTTATAAAATAAGTTGCAAAAATGGAATAAATGGCGTATACTTTTAAATCGACGAGTAGTTATTAACCAAATACTTTCTGAGAGAATATTTACGAGATATAATGAAAAACGTTAATCATAAGTTTAGAAATCATAAGATATTTTTTAGCATAATATATTTGTTCGAAGAAAAATGTTTTCATTTTTTCTGGTATTTTATTAATGTCGCTGGGATCACTCTTAAGTGAACACTTTTATCACTCTCAACCTTCTAAAGTTTAAAGCAAAAAAAGTAACAGGAAATTGAAAATTCGTATTGCTTAAACTAAACGAAGAAAAATCTTTATTGTCAGATATTATGAAGAGTTTTTCCTAAGCAAATTATTGAGATTATCTTTGAAAATTTCGGTTGAAAGCATTTTGTATTATAATGGATCTATTTCATAACACTACAGTTAATAGCTACCATTATACAGATATCTTAGAACAGTTATCAATAATGCTCACTAGTAACAACAAACTGAATGGGGTACGTTGAAGATAGTATCTCTGCAAGGAAATAAAAAAAACAATAGAGATAGAAAGGGTAGACAATAACAACAAATTCTATAGATACAATTAAAACGGCAATATTCAAGTAAACAAACATTGAGAAGGCTTTCCATCTAAGCCGGGTTAACAGCAAGTGAAAGTGTTAACAGAATCTTCAGCGTAAATCCAGCTGAGCTCATACTGATCCCCGGTTTCTTAACTGGACACTTTCTGATTTACTAACGCCTGGCAGAATTGGTCAGAACCCAACGATTATTACAAAATTTCTGTTGTATTTCTATCTGAAATTTCTATATGATTGTTAGTGAACATTTTTACCGATGGATATTGTTAGGTTTACTAAAAGACTTCAGATATTCTGCTTAGCCTAGATATTTTCTACAAAAAAAAGAAAATAGATCTTTTAGTCTCCACTATTTCGGATTTATTAACAGTAATAGTAACTATAAAAATGAAACTCATAATAATATGTATCAGAGTGTTAAAGTGGTAGTGAACACTTAAAAAATGACAAAAAACTGATATATAGAGATTCGAGCAAATATAGAGATTCACAGCTCACAGCTCAAATTTGTTAGACACATGAACACCCTGAGCAAAAGCTCTCATAAGAAGTGAGAAGAAGAAGACCTATTATCTAATGTTCATTGGATTTAATCACATACTCAATAGTTTCTTTCTTTAGTGAAATTCATCATCGGAATACTCTTTCTTGGTAAGTCCTACGATCGATATTTTTGTCATGCTGCCTGTGACATACATATAAAGAGTTTCTTCTCCAATATTTATCTATAATATTGCACTAGATAAAATCTTAAGATGTCTGATGATTTGTTTTTATTCTTAATACGTATTAAATAAAAAAGATCATCCCACCTGATCTATTATAGGACAAAATTTTAGATTAAAATTTCATTGAAATTAAAATCACTGAGTATTTTAATTTTGTTGTTGTGATTTTTGTTGTTTTTAGTATTTAATAGTTTAGGAGAATCGCTCTGAAGTTAATGATAGTTCTGTGGTCTGATTGACTCCCATCAAAGGTAAATTAAAAACGCTTTAAGCGAATTCTTAACACAATTAAGATGTGGAACAAAACAATTCTGTGATCTACTCAAACATTAAATAATGTAAAATAATAAACTGAGGTATAAAGGAGGTAGGAATGCGCACCTGCAAAATTTCACATGTGATCAAAATGGTCTTTTTTACCAGTTTATTGTGGAGGCGTGTCGTGCGATCAACATCGGCATCAGCAACGGAATAAGTATCAACATCAGCATCAGCATCAACATCATCAACAGCAACTGCAATAGCAACAACATCGCCATTGCCACCACGATCATCATCATTATCAGTGCCGCATTTTGCATGATCGTCTGTCTCATCGTAGTAGATCAAACGGCGATCTCTATCACAACATCGTCAACGTCACCGGCATATAAAGCAACTTCAAGACAGCGAGTTGCCGACAAAGCGGTACCAATGCGTTAAGGTTTAACTGCTTATCTGGCCTGCCAGAGAAAAAGGTATGGAGGTATGGTTGAAGTAGATCAGTAGGGAGGGCGTTCACAGAAATAACAAATGTACTGTAAACGTAGCAGAAGAATTGCAAACTGCCGAAAAGCTTGTATCAGCTCATTTTTTTGTTGTTGGATCTGTGCCTTGTGAGTCCGTCGTGTTCCGATAAAATAGTTTTGCCGATCTTGATTCGATTAATTTTCGCATTAAATTGCTGCGTTAAATGCAGCGCAGTCCATTCAGTGCAGGTTCGCTCAGTACAGTTCCGAGTGCGAGATTTAAGGCCCTTCACTTATGGGGGCTAAAAGCGTTTATGCTATAAAATTGCTTTAACAACCTGTATTTTATGTTCGTTTTTCGTACAATTTTTTTTTGTATGGAAAATCAAAGCAACTCCGCCCTTTGCAGCACAATTTGCGATCGCAACCACGGAGTGTGCAGGCTTTGTTCGTTTTGCTGCGCTTTTTGCGGCGATTCGATGTGCGAGGAAGCGTTACCGCAGTCAATGCACTTGGCGGTTGGACTTATTGGATTACAGTCTGACTTAATTTTGGTGGGCGCGGTAATGAAATCAAATTAAGCAAGTGTGCGTTGCAGCCTACAAAAATGCCACAGCCGGGAATCATGTGCACCAAAGCATCTTTTATCACGTTTACTTCAAATGCGTAAACACGATCGCGTACGCTTTGGCAAGATCACTTCAAGTTGAGACCGTTGGGGATCAGTTCTGCCGAGCTGAAAAACTAGGATTGTTGTTATGCTCTACAGTAGTAATTGATTTAATATGATCTTTTTAAGTCCTTTTATGAACTTCTATGTAATATGGAATACTAGTTTAGCCATCGAAATTCATATTGGGCATTGCTTAACCATTAGTCAATATCATCTGTCGAATATTAATACTACTGATACTAACAGAAATACAACATGACATTAAGAAGTTTTGGGTGATATTAATGATAAATCATTGCATTATCATTGCATTAAACTATTTTTTACTTTTAAGTGATTTGTTACTTTGAAAAGTGGAGATTAAATATCTCCTGAAAAACTTTCCTCTGCTTTTAAGATTTCAGCCATTAAATTATTAAAATGAAATCTGTAATTTATTAAATCCAATATCAAGTTATGGATTTAAATAACTTCTAATTTTGTCAAATAATCTGGTTAAAAAATGAGATTATTTCTCAACAGTACATATTCGATGTACGCTATCATTATGCGCCGAATACTTAATAGTGGTACAATGTAGAGTTCAGAGGACGCATGTTGACGTGATAGGAGCTTCTAGGTCATGCCTTACAAGTGTACTAAAAGTGATGCTATATTTACTACCCATTAACCATCGTATTAAAAATATTGCTTGCTCGCTAATATAGTCAGATTCTCGACACATTTTCAAATTATGTGTTTAGGAAAATATCAGATTATAGAGTTAATACTTTAAAAGCTATTTTCAGACAATAATTTCATCACAAAACAAGTGAAACAAAACAAATGTTTGTCTAAACGACGATGTGTAAAATTTTTCGGATGATTCAAAAATAGAGTGTGGGATAGGGTCAAGAACTTTATTGTCATTCGCAGACATAAACCACACTCTCAGGCTATTTAAGGGAACTATGATTTCTCAAATTTTTAGTGATGTGATTAAGAACAATTAAGTATATCTTTTCCATAGACAGTTAACCGTTAAATTAAGCTCTTCCATGGTCTACGAAATATCCAAAGATAGCAGTACAGTTCTGTACTCCGCGGGAGAAAATCACATATTGCTTCTTTGGTTAGCTATTAATAGACGGGAGACGTTTATGCCGTGTGCAACTTTTCAGTCAACATAGCCTTCGTATAACGAGACCAGATCGTAGGAACTCAACATAACAACGTCGTGAGTATTGTAAGACTGAATGTAGCTTTCTTTCATCTCTCTCACTGATGTATAGGAATCCATACAAAACATCAGCGCATTCCTTTAAACACTCATTGTAAAAGTTGTGGGAAATTAGAAGAAAAAAAGAATTAAGCATTGTCTTTACCTAGCTTTGGGTTTTATATGAGACGGGTTGTTAGGGACTTTCGAATTTGGAAATATGTTGGATTATTCATCTAGAATGATGAAAGATCTGTCATATGATTTAAACTTGAAAGGTTAGCTGCAATTTTTACCATTTTTGTTTTCTTGAGAGGAATGTTATATATTCTAGGAATGTTATTTCTACGATAAAAAAAGAGGAGAAACTTTTAGATATCTAAACGTCGATTAAGTCGGATATTTTATATTGATTTCGCTATTTCTGCTTGAATATAGTGTTTCAATTTAAATTTAAAAACCGTATGTACTTGTTATAGCTGCACATCTCAAATAAAGATGTACGAATAGAGAGGTTCTGAATAGTCGTTAACTGCAAAAACAATCATTTTTTTTATATATTAATTGATTGAATTTTTGGCTGACTATACAGTAGTTTTGAACATTGATAAGTACCCATCATCAGTTGTCAAGGAATTATTTCCTATATATAATTAATGTATATAATTAAATACAATAGTTTCTATTAGGAAAAATAGTTACTACTGTCATAACTGATGTTAAAAATCAATTTAATGAAGATTTAACTTAAAAATAGTTCAGTTTGTTTTCCGAAAGATAAGTTGACTTGGATTTTAGTATCACACTTGAGCGTCTTTTTAGGATATGACTATTGTAAGCTTGCCATCAAGGTCTATATCTGAAATAATATATTTTCTTTTCCTCTCTACAGAGTACCTGCCTTAGTCACATATGCGTTTCATATATAGATTTTCTCCATATTCCACTTCTTAATCGAGCATTCCTGCAACAGAAGTAATTCACTTCGTTTTGCGATGGGAATCTTTAAGAACTCTTCTGCTATCAGCCAAAAATCTATTCCGAGTTACGCAAACAAAACTATTTGTATTCGAATTTAATTCCACAAAATGTGGTGTTCTGGCATCTTTTCCGACATCTGGCGTTGTTTGTGGAATATTTTTTGTTGATGTTTTTTGTTGTATCTTTTTTTGTGCTATTTTACTATTTTTTAGTGGCAATAAAATTGATGTATGCTCATTTTGCGGTAAAGAAGTACGCACAAAGCCGCATTTCTTATTGCCAATTTGGCACACGTGAGGTTAGTTCTTTCGTTTCGGTACGGAATTCGACTTTAAAATCAATCCTCAAAGAACCATATATGCAATATAATAAAAGTAATAAGGGCAAGAAAGGAAGGCAGCAGCAGAAAAACAAGGATATAAAATTTAATAACACGCAACTTAGTAACACTTTGACTTTACCGCCGCCTAATCCGATCAAACCGTAAGCAAATTGAGAAAACAAGCACCCGAAAGAATCCACAATTGAAATGCGTACAAATTGCTAACGTAAGGATAATGAAAAGTCCTTAGAAAATTAATAAAATTGTTTTCGTAAAACAACTTGTTTGTTTGTTTCCAGGATTGGGTTTTGTAAATTTTGAGCCATTAAAACCAAATTCCTTTTAAATCAATTTAAGGACAAATATGTTGCTAAACATTTTTAACATGTTTTCTAATTATAGGCAAATCCTCATACATTTTTCTTTTGAACTGGATATACAGGATTACCCACTTTGTCATTCTTAAAGTAAACGGCTAAAGATTTATTCTACAACTGAAGAGAAGCTGAGCCCACTTCATCTAATCTCAATCTACCATCGCAATGCCCATGCTTTCTGGCTTAGATAAACCCAATCCTCAAGGTATTAAGTCTCGTGCTCATATCTATCTTCCCTAATTACCGGAATGAAGTTTTCACATTGCCGTGGAAATCTTCTCTATACGTTCCTAAGACTTGGTTTTAGTGGGTTAAAATGTCACACTAAAAGTAAACATAAATGTAACACACTTGTGATAGAGATTTCGATCACAGTTTTGTTTAAATATATTATTTCCACGTCATTATGAGGTTAACCTTATTAATATCAATGACTACTACGGAAGGACGTATTGTAGAACTGGATGGCTTTGAGGTCATAACTTCATAGATGTACGTTTACCAATCATCGTGGGCTTAAGATTTCTTCACACAAAATTGATTCAATACATTGTCTGATGAAGGAGGATCCAGTTGCGACAAATCAAAACTCATCAAGTTTTAGACATCACAAGAGTTCGTTTTGTGGTTCATTCACATCATAACAAAGTAAAATTATGTGTTCGAGAATATTACTCTTCCAACGAAGACAAAATTAGGTATGTTTTATGGCTTGTTGCATCATCCTAATAAAATCACATAGTTGTCACATTCATATGTTTTATTTAAATCAAAATAAAAAAATAAAATTTGTTGTTGTAGTTATCAGATTTACTACTTGTGTAGCACTATCGATCCCTAGTAGGTTTTTACTGGCATAGACGCGATAATTTTATATCTAAAGATTGCGACTCATTATTGGAGAGAAATCGATATGAATTTTCATAGACGAGTACATCATTTGGAATGATATAGATATCCCTTTATATTCAATAGATCCCTCTAATATTATTGTTAAGAGAATTGGCATTAGTATACAAAATACTAATGCCACAGTTTATTCAAAGGTTAGTAATATTATGCCCCAAGTAGAATATCTCACATTTAGCTTCTCCCCGCGACTTCTAATCCGAAATATTCCATATTTGCATTCTTATCGCAGCGTTCAACATTATCAAGTTTCTTTGACTGGCGATACACGATTTATAGTCCACTTGATTCAACCGATATATTTTGATCTTCAATGCATAATCGTTGTTGAAGCAAACTGTTTTGCAAAAATCAGTATCAAAAAAGTTTAGAGAAATTGATGTTGTCTTCAGCACTATCGTGACTACCTTATGAATAGACAGAGGTTTTCGTACATTAAAACTTAGTACCGATGTCTGAATGCATTCACATTATTGTGTTAGTAGAAGTACTACAGCATATGCGTGCTATATGACAGCACCAAACATTATGCCTCAAAAGTTTTACTATTAAATGGTATCAGGCATACTCTAGGTAGATTGAAAAATTTGTGACTGAATGTGTCCTTTTGATATAAAGTATAAGTACACGCAGTTTCACTAGTAATGGGAACTGGTACACTAAATATTAATTATTATTTATTATTAATTGTAAAAAGACTTTTATTTAGAAATTTAAAGAGGATGTGATACATTTTTTTATATTCACTTTCATGCTTTCTTTAATTAATTAATAATATAATTTCTGAATATTAAGCACTTTAAAGCGATTTCATTGCAAGGAGATTTTTCAATATGAAGCTAATTAATAAAATTTATTTCTTTATTTTTTTCATTGTTTATAAATCTCTTCACTGTTATTGTTGTTGCTATTTAAAAATATTCTGGGGAATAAATATTTTGTCCGATTTAGATTCAAGGCAAAAAACTGTGACATCACGTACTTAACACATAGCCCCACATATAATGCCATCATCTACAATTTTCAACTTAATTATTTTAATATTTATCAAACTAGAAACTAGTTGCATTAAGAACTATTTCATTATGTAGAAGCCAATGTATAGAATTTTACCCATCCATAGATAATTAATGTGTGAATTGTTCTTAAGACTGAGAACTTTACTTCAGTAAATAACACTGAGAATTGCTTTAAATCTTTTAATATAGTTACTCATTCCTTGCTGAAGAGACTATGGGGATTTATACTGTGAACAGTACCGGGTGATGCCCACTAGGTCTTAATCGCCTCATAGGACAGGCATGTCTTACTCGGAATTATTCGAATCCCTTGCCTGTGGGGGTTACTGAAAGAAGCAATGACAAGACGTTACTTAAAAGATCTGTTTTACTAGCCTTGAAAAGACTCCTAAACTAACCTACACAAGCGCAGACAAATAAAACCTTTTGATAAGCCTTATATGTCTCTTATTTACGTCTGATGTCTGATCTTGTTCTGTTCATTGACAGTCAAATAGAAGTACTGAACCGAGGTACTTATCCAACAATCGCGAGATACATACAATATAAAGTGAGCGGATGTTTTATTCTGCATTTCACAAAATCTGCAGATGGTACTGTTTTTTAGTTTCATACATAAAATATGGCAGATAATAGAACGGGAATTATACTTAGACTACATGTCGTTATACATGCTAAATGAATATATTTTGTTACTTTTGTAAGGATTAAGTTCATCACATAAAGAAATCTTATAGGAAAATTCAAAGGATTGAAGTTTCATACAAAGTTTTTGCGAGTGTGACACCATTAAGTCTATCCTTTGTGAAAACGTTTATTGAAACATTTAGTCAGTAATTGTATCTTTCTTTCACTGCTTCTCTTGCTTCAATCAGATTAAGTTTTAGACAAACCCAAAACCATGCTTTTGTCTGCCTAACAGAGGTCCTATGCTGTGATGAGGTTATTAATCAAATTAAAGAAAATGTGTTCTTTCTTTATTCATTCTTTTAAAATATTAATACCTCGCTTGTTTTTAATTGTTATCATAAGAAAATCAAAAAAGTGAAGTCCTTATGTGAGCTCGATCCACAGCTCTGTGTCCCTTCGAACATGTGCATATGTTTACAACAAATATGCCAACATATTGAATTTCAAGTACCGCCTTTCTTCACACTTCAAATGCACCGCAAAGTAATTTTTTTAATTATTTTTAAGGACTTCGTGTTTGAAAAGTGAAATTCTTTCTCTGACTCCAAGTGGTACTTCTCTTTGATTGGCTCTAAGCTGATCACTATGCACTCTTACAGAAATGCGCGTATTTAGTGGAACAAGTGGACATCCTTGTCGATCGCCACAAATCATTAATTGAAATAGATTTTGTGCATAATTTGATACTTTATATGTTTTCACAACTTTAGGGAAGTATTTCACTTAAATACGAGTAATTAATAAATCAAAATTGAGCTGAGCGCGCCGTTGATTTGTGTCCTTTGTGTAGGATCGCAAGCTGGGAGGTCTGTCGCTCATATATTACCAATACTTTTGCTTGAAATTTAATGTTTCTTAAACAAACTGAAGTTTCAACAAATCCTTATAACTTATTTCCATGTTTCATAGCCTCGGAGTTGTCCTTGAAAGTATCCTTGTAGTGCCTAAAATGCAATTAACAGCGTGTGTCACTTTCATTGTTTCACGGTGTTTTTTGTGTGTCTTCTGCACTGTTTTTATATTCATTTTATTTTATTATTATTACAATTATTTATTTTTATATATATTTTTTCTTCAATTTTTTGTTAGTCTTTTTGTTTAATTTGCACACTTTTTTGTTCTCGGATTATCCTTGCTGCAGTTACGAAGTCCTGCATTTAATTTTAATTGAGTTCTGTGTCGACTCCTGTGCTTGCCTTTGACTTCCTTGACAAGGACATTCTTAAGGAATAAAACAAATTGAATTACTTTAATTGCCTTATTTTCCTACTACACTTCAGCAGATTGTCCTGAATCTGCCTTTAGGTTTGTTTTGTTTTTGGTTTGAACAGCTTCTTTCCGGAGTTGGAGACAGAAGCTGTAGATTTTAAAGGAAGAATATTTCTCCTATGCAGCTGTTATTGATAACGCAAAAATATATTATACGCAGTTGATGTAAAATGGATGTTTCACTTTTATGATTCATGATGGAAGGAAGTGAGTTCTTATCAACAAATTGACCATAATGTACACTCATAGGTGAATTAGTTTCCAGAGAAATCTTGCAAAATTCAGAACCCTTCACATATTTTGCAGAAAAAAAGAATTTGAAATGATAATTTGAATACTGACATGTCATATAGCGGAATAATAACTTTAAAACAATACAAGACAACCAGACCAAATTGGGTAAACCACGCATTTAGAATCGAGTATAGCCACCGGCAAAAAGTTGAAAAAGTTCGAGGAAAGAGTCCCAAATCTAAAACCAATAGACAATTCCCGGCGAATCACTGCAATATATTGTATTCTTTCCGATCTGTAATTAGAAAAACTTATTTTATTAAAACCGACCACAATCTCGTTGGCACAACTTATTAAGCCCCTAATTTAGCTACCAGTTTCGCGTAAGAAGGCCAAATACTAGGCCGGTCGAGTATGCCATAACTCCCATAATGTCCTATATTGATTGCGAATCAGATAGGTTATCGTTAAAAAAAATCCAACATTGAATAAAAAATGGATTGAATATATAAGTGCACAGCCAGATTACATAAGTAATCGGGTATTTGCCCCAAAAAAGGAATGTGCTGAGGCGTCAAAGTAAGTACTATCATCTCATCAAATATTTTTAGTAATGCAAATAATTTCTTAGAAAAATTAGCAAGCCAAAGCCTCGCAAGTTTTCGATGAAAGGTAAGTCCTTCTATGACAATGAAAATAGGCCATGCCCTGTTCCTGCAGTCCGTCGGGACTTTGGTATACCACGCGTCTTGCCAAAAAGCCATAACAAGCCATAGATGCTGCAATGATGACTGGAGTGTTTATATATTCTGATACAAAACCATTCTTCGTAAATCATTTATTATATTTTGTTAACACACAACTTTGTATTTGTATAACTCAATTCTCAATAAAATGTTCTCAATAAATAATAGTTAGTTAATATTTATATATGTATACATTATATGTATATATTATATGTATATATTAAATGTAACGGATCAAAATAAGTGGTCGGGGCCTGATGCTACTGGTCAACACACACAGATGACCAAATGCCATTAACCACTTTCATCAGCGATTCAATAAAAAAGTGCACGAAACAGGCTACAATAACATTGGAATTAGTTATGCGTTCTGCTAAATGCCTACTTCTTGACATCTATGTTCTGATATAAAGAATCAAATAGATAGTTCTATTATGCACTAGACTTTAACTTATTATTAAAAATTTATTGAAGTAAATCTTTATATTTTGCGCTGTATAAAAATCCTAGAACTAGTATATTAAGCCCTCTGCTACGCAACTTTAACAATTCACACCCAGTCAAATTCAATTTAGAGCCACAGTCAGACATATAGTATAATATTCAAATATATATATTATTTAACAAATGTGCTGCTGTCACCAAATTCAATATCTCAGTCCTCATCGTCATAATGATGATTATTCGTAATTTAAGACCCCAATTTTTAATTTTCCGGGCAAGCGGACAACTGTTCTTGATATAGTCGACTATTTTCAGCGAATCTTTTTACTGAGCTATACATCGATATAGCTAACTTCGTGATAAATCGAGATTTAAACTTGTTAATTTTTTGTAGTGATAATACTTACAAAAAGTACATACGCCATCTAGTGTCCACTAATACAATTTATGTTATTTTTATATGATTTTTTATATAAAAATTTTTTACCTTAAGTTTTCATTTCTTAAAAATTGTGCTTCATGTCAATATAGGTATACTTACGATTATGTCTAAAACTTCTTTGATAGCACAATTCTGGTATTCCGGGCATGCCCAAATTTCAATAAAATCAGTTAATTTTTAAGAAATTCTGGAAGGAATGTCAAGTTTTTTATAACTTCTTTAAATAATGTCATGTAGTCCTCTTCTAAGCTTATAGGCAGGTCAATGTTTTATTAATAATATTGCAAATGTTTTATTATTTTTGATTAGTTATAATACATTGATGGAGCTAAGAATCTATTTTATATAAACTGTCATAACAAAGCAAATTTTTTATCAGAGTGTCCATCGAGATCAGAAGAAATATATATTCCAAACAGGATCAGCTGATTTAGTAATCATCATTTCAAAAACATTGAAGGTAAAAGTTTGTGGTTAAGAACGCATTGGTCTCATCTTTACAATTGGGGTATGAAAAAGTAAAAAAAAACTTAATTACAATTTCATGGACTGGCCTGTCTCAAGAACTTACTGTTATACAATTGAAATAAGTGTTTCCGATTTAAATCATAAATAATAAGGATGGTTTCCTCGATGTAGCTCACATCAAGGAACAACTTGAAATCACATGACAATATTAATGATATCCTGGTACTGATTTTGTGAGTTTTTGCATATCTGCATGCCACATAAAACATTCCACGGTCTTTCGAAAATCACTCCCTTTCAATTAAAAGCATTTAACAGAACAAATAAATTTGAATTGGCGGAGAGACAGAGGAATAAGAGGAATAAGGTAATTACATTTAAATTGAAACATTTACCAAAACTATTCCGTATGCAGTGCTCGGAAACCAATATACTGGAATATAGAATGGTAGGAAAGGAATGCCAAATGGTAGATGGTAGATGGTAAATTGTGAATTGTAAATGGGAAAGGCAGTAAAAATGTAAAAACGCCCTCATTAAAATATCCTGTCAACCGCAAACAAACAAACAAAGCAAATACAAGTAATGGTAGGGAAAAAAAACTATATGAAAAATAAGTCCTGAAATAGCTGGGGCAGAACAAATATGGTGGAATATGTAAATTAGGAAACAAATCATTGAAAATTGTCACCGTTGCACGCACACAATGACAAATGCGAATAATTCCTTGCTTCCGCACTTTGGCGAATATGTGAGATACAATATGCAATATACTATATGCAATATACAATATATAAGATACAATGTAGCTGTAGATACGAGGTAGCGTACATCCGCGCCGCTCGCTTGAGGAGGGTACCAGTTCGATTTGGTGTGCCTGTTTGCACCACCACTTACAGGCCGTGCTCGACTTTGAACAAGCATGTGAAATGGTTTGGGTTGGCATGGCGTGGAAGGGAATGGATGACGCACATAAAGATGATGACGATTGTTAGTTGCCACGAATCACATGCAAATGAAACCGCAAAATACGCGCTAACTGAACTGAAGCAAAAAAACAATACACAGTATGAAAAAAGTACATTTATCTGAAAGCGTACAACTCAAAAAGGACCTTTCGACTGTCTTCGTGTACACAGTCTCACACATCCACCAAGACCTGGCAATTGCGTCTGCAATGGCAGCAGAAAAGTGACACATCAACGCCGCATCCTGTTGGACAAGTAGTGAGAGCGTGCGAACGCAGCTGACGACAAAACGCGTAAATTAAATTATAAAATTAAATGAGAATAAAAAAATAATAAAAAATGAAAAATAAAAAATAAATAATACAAAACACAAAATATGAAAATTATGGATTCACAAATTTAATAGATATTTCTGCCGTTCCTGCAATTGAGTTTTTGTTGCTTTCGCACGCCATTAAAATTTGAATTATACGATGGAAGCACATTTGCATAAGAATGCCTCAATGGATGTGTAGACATCTACATACTAAGACCTATATATATGAGTATTATGAAAAAATCTATTTTTTCTAAGACATTGATTACTCTCAAGGATATCACGTAGAATGACCCCGACATTAGAAGTGCAAAAGCAGAGATAACGACACATATTCCCTCAAATATAACAGGGATAATGGAATTACGATTTAACCTGACACTGTCAATAAGATGAGCTAAATTATGTGTAATAGATTAACAAGGTTGGTCAGAATGGCCGATATATTAGAGAAATAGCTTGCATATATTATTATAATTTTTTACTAAGAAACTTGGCATTACGATAGAAATCTGGACTAAAACATTATAACGACGCATCATCATTACATCACATAAACATTCTAGAACTACTAACTGCAGTTAAAGTGGAATAAAATGATTAGAAAACATTAGAATCGTTATATAAATAATAATATTATAATAAGTATAATAAATTATCTATCAATCTAAAAGTATTTTATATAAATATTTTAAGAACGACTACGATTTCTAAGACACCGCTTCTTCATGACGGATTTTGGTAAAGTCGACTGATCTGAGCAAATATTTCCATTATATTATGTTGGTATTAAGTTCTACGTAAAACCATGATAACCTCGCAAACGTTCTAGAACTAGACCGACTAACTGAAATACCCTACCTTTGACTGCAATAAACCGACTAGATGACTATTTTAAACGTTTGTGAAGAAATAAGCGTTAGAAAAGTAAAGAATTTTTAAACAAATATTATTTTTGGTGACATGACAATTCCAATTACGCCATAGCTGGACGACGAATTTTAGAAGAATCCACTATTCTGAGTAAACATCTCATGAATCGACATTATCTCATGAATCGACATAGCATAGCATAGAGTTCTGCGTAGAATTCATTCTTACTTCACAAATATTTAAGGAATAATAACTGGAATGAGATATATTTGGATCAGTATCATTTGAGCTTTATTGTTCTAAAAAAATTCTCTACATATATAATTTTTGAATGATTACAATCTCCAGGACCCGTTGCTCAATGATGAATTTTGGTGAAGTCGACTATTTTCAGCAGAGTTTCTTATTACTCTATGTGTCATAATAGCTAGTTTCTTTTGCGAGGATATTAAGTTCTATCTGAAATTCTAAATACTTGACAAACACTTTAGGTTTGCTATAGTTTGAAAAATTTTTAAAAAGTGGTTTTTAATTTTTACAAAAATGCAGTAGTCGAGTTGATCGGAGTTGGCTTAGTATCAATTTTCTTAAATTTCTTCATTAAAAAATCACATCTTAATATTGTCATATAAGTTTGTTATAAAATTTATTAAATATTTAAAGGTGTTTAGAAGTTTTGTTAAATAAAAAAAACAAAAACAAAAAAAATGAGTTACCAACAATATATCGAACCGTGCACTGACACACCCCAGCAGGTTGACAAGCCCCGTTTAGAAGTTGCGACATCTACCGAGAAGGTGTTGAAACAAATTTTTTCGGGTAAATCAGTTCCAAATAAAATTGTAGGTGAATATAAGGTAACTCCAATAATGTCGTACATAAATCGTGAGTTGGATATACTTTCACTTCGCGAGAATGAAATTCTGGCGGAGACATGGAACGATTACTTGACAGCCGCACCAACCCCAGCACCCCGTTTTAGACTATATCGCGAATTATGTCAAGTACAAGAGTAAGCTCAAGCTTCCTTTTTTTTAAATATTATTAAATTCTCCTTTCAAAATTTAGCAAGCCACAGCCTCGCAAGTTCTCTTTGTCTGGGAAGTCCTGCTACGATCACTTGCACAGGCCTTGTCCGGTTCCTGCTTTTCGTCGTGAGTTTGGTATAACGCGCCTCTTGCCACAACCAAGCAAGAAGAGATAAGCACTAAATTTAGGCTACAGAGATGATCTGTGTGTTT